>NC_036860.1:18365830-18656971 GCF_002910315.2 Salvelinus sp. IW2-2015 | reverse complement strand
TTTGGAAGTATGCTTGGGGTCATTGTCCAGTTGGAAGACCCATTTGTGACCAAGCTTTAACTTCCTGACTGATGTCTTGAGATGTTGCTTCAATATATCCAAATCATTTTCCTGCCTCATGATGCCATCTATTTTGTGAAGTGCACCAGTCCCTCGTGCAGCAAAGCACCCCCACAACATGATGCTGCCACCCCCGTGCTTCACGGTTGGGATGGTGTTCTTCGGCTTGCAAGCCTCCCTCTTTTTCCTCCAAACATAACGATGGTCATTATGGCCAAACAGTTCTATTTTTGTTTCATCGGACCAGAGGACATTTCTCCAAAAAATACGGTCTTGTCCAGTTGCAAACCGTAGTCTGGCTTTTTTATGGCGGTTTTGGAGCAGTGGCTTCTTCCTTGCTGAGCGGGCCTTTCAGGTTATGTCAATATAGGACTCGTTTTACTGTGGATATAGATACTTTTGTACCGTTTTCCTCCAGCATCTTCACAAGGTCCTTTGCTGTTGTTCTGGGATTGATTTGCACTTTTCACACCAAAGTACGTTCATCTCTAGGAGACAGAGCGCGTCTCCTTCCTGAGAGGTATGACGGCTGCGTGGTCCCATGGTGTTTATACTTGCGTACTATTGTTTGTACAGATAAACGTGGTACCTTCAGGCGTTTGGAAATTGCTCCCAAGGATGAACCAGACTTGTGGAGGTCTACAATTTTTTTCTGAGGTCTTGGCTGATTTCTTTTGATTGTCCCATGATGTCAAGCAAAGAGGCACTGAGTTTGAAGGTAGGCCTTGAAATACATCCACAGGTACACCTCCAATTGACTCAAATTATGTCAATTAGCCTATCAGAAGCTTCTAAAGCCATGACATCTTTTTCTGTTATTGTCTAACCTTTTTTTCGGCACAGTCAACTTAGTGTATGTAAACTTCTGACCCACTGGATTTGTGATACAGTGAATTATAAGTGAAATAATCTGTCTGTAAACAATTGTTGGAAAAATGACTTGTGTCATGCACAAAGTAGATGTCCTAACCGACTTGCCAAAACTATAGTTTGTTAACAATAAATTTGTGGAGTGGTTGAAAAACAAGTTTTAATGACTCCAACCTAAGTGTATGTAAACTTCCGACATCTCTGTATATACACATCAAATATAAATATATTAGTCAGTTAATATCTTTTCTAACAACATTTCCACCCTGTTAGGTGCGTAATCCTAATAGGGTGGAAATGTGAAGCCTAAATTGTCTATAGCTCTGTGGGTGATTGATGTCCATTGCTGGCAGATTGGCAGATTTTTTATGGAATATCTACATAAGCGTACAGAGGCCCATTATCAGCAACCATCACTCCTGTGTTCCAATGGCACGTTGTGTTAGCTAATCCAAGTTTAGCATTTTAAAAGGCTAATTGATCATGAGAAAAACCTTTTGCAATTATGTTAGAACAGCTGAAAACTGTTGTTTTGATTAAAGAAGCAATACAACTGGTCKTCTTTAGACTAGTTGAGTATCTGGAGCATCAGCATTTATGGGTTCGATTATAGTCTCAAAATGGCCAGAAACAAATAACTTTCTTCTGAAATTAGTCAGTCTATTCTTGTTCTGAGACTTGAAGGCTATTCCATGGGAGAAATTAGAAAACTAGAAAGAGGATTGGGAGGCCCCGGTGCACCACAGAGCAAGAGGACAAGTACATTAGAGTGTCTAGTTTGAGAAACAGACACCTCACAAGTCCTCAATTTGTTTCTGGCCATTTGAACCCACAAATGCTTATGCTCCAGATACTCAACTAGTCTAAAGAAGGACAGTTTTATTGCTTCATTAATGAGGACAACAGTTTTCAGCTGTTCTAATGTCACGCCCTGCCCATAGWGAGCCCTCAGGGTTCTCTATGGTGTAATAGGTCAGAGCGTGACTAGGGGGGTTTCTAGATAGTATATTTCTATGTTGGTGTATGTGTATGGTTCCCAATTGGAGGCAGCTGATATTCGTTGCCTCCAATTGGGGATCATTGTCACGTTCGTCGTAGTGAAGAGACCAAGGCGCAGCGTGATTGGAACAAAGCTACAAAACGATTGTGAAGCTATAAACACTGAGTGCTGACATGCAACTACACATAGACAATAACCCACAAAACCTAAATGTAAAATGGCAACCTAAATAGGATCCCCAATCAGAGACAATGATAAACAGCTGTCTCTGATTGGGAACCAAATCAGGCCACCATAGACCTACAATATGCCTAGACAAACAAACACCCCTAGACATACAAAAACCCTAGACAGGACAAACAAGCATACCCACCCTCGTCACACCCTGAACTGACAAAATAATACATAAAACATAGAAAACTTAAGGTCAGGGTGTGACAGTGCCCCCCCCCCCCCCCCCCCCCCCTCCCAAAGGTGTGCGGACTCCCGACCGCAAAACCTGAACTTATAGGGGAGGGTCCGGGTGACTCTACCCTCGGTGGCGGCTCTGGGTCAGGACGCCGCCCCCTTCCTTTACACTGAGTCTGCTCTTGTAGCACTGACCCGTGATCATTGCCGGGAGGCTCTGGACTGCGGATCCTCGCCGTAGGCCCCGGGCTGGGGACCCTCGCTGCGTGGATCATCGCCGGATTTCTGGATGGGGACTGTCGCTGGAGACCCAGACTGGAGATCGTCGCTGGAGGCTCCGACTGGGGATCGTCGCTGGAGGCTCCGGACTGGGTCGTCGCTGGAAGCTCCGGACTGGGGATCGCCGCTGAGGCTCCGGACTGGGATCGCTGCTGGAGGCTCCGGACTGTGACCGCCGTTGGAGGTTCCGGACTGTGGCCCGTCATTGGAGGTTCCGGACTGTGGCCCGTCGGTGAGGTTCCGGCGGTGGCCCGTCATTGGAGGTGCCGGTCTGTGGCCGTCATTGGAGGTCCGGTCTGTGAACTGTCGCCGGAAGCTGTGGACTGGTACTGTCGCCGGACGCTCTGGACTGGGTACTGTCGCCGGACGCTCTGGACTGGGTACTGTAGCCGGACGCTCTGGACTGGGTACTGTCGCCGGACGCTCTGGACTGGGTACTGTAGCCGGACGCTCTGGACTGGGTACTGTCGCCGGACGCTCTGGATGGGTACTGTCGCCGGACGCTCTGGACTGGGTACTGTCGCCGGAACGCTCTGGACTGGGTACTGTCGCCGGACGTCTGGACTGGGGTACTGTCGCCGGACGCTCTGGACTGCCCGAGGCGCACTGTAGGTCTGTGCGTGGTGCCGGAACTGGTGGTACGGGCTGGGGACACGCACCTCAGGGCAGTGCGAGGAGCAGGAACAGGGCGTACTGGACCCTGGAGGCGCACTGGAGGCCTGGTGCGTGGTGCGGAACTGGTGGTACCAGGCGGGGGACACGCACCTCAGGGCGAGTGCGGGGAGGAGGAACAGGGCGTACTGGACCCTGGAGGCGCACTGGAGCCGTGTGCGTGGTGCCGGAACTGGTGGTACCGGGCTGAGGACACGCACCTCAGGGCGAGTGCGGGGAGGAGAACAGGACGTACTGGACTCTGGAGGCGCACTGGAGGCCTGGTCGTGGTGCCGGAACTGGTGGTACCAGGCTGGGGACACGCACCTCAGGGCGAGTGGGGGAGGAGGAACAGGCGTACTGGACCCTGAGGACGCACTGGAGGCCTGGTGCGTGGTGCCGGAACTGGTGGTACCGGGCTGGGGACACGCACCTCAGGGCGAGTGCGGGGAGGGGGAACAGGATACACTGAACCGTGGAGACGCATTGGAGATCCAGAACATAGAGCTGGCTCAATATGTCCTGGCTGGATGCCCATTCTAGCCCGGCAAATGCGAGGAGCTGGAATAGAGCGCATCGGGGCTAAGAATGCGAACTGGAGACACCATGCGCATCTCTGCATAACACGGTGCCTGACCAGTTACACGCTCCCCACGGTAAGCACGAGGAGTTGGCTCAGGTCTCCTACCTGACTCAGCCAATCTCCTCGTKTYCCCCCCMAAAAAATAATCTTGGGGCTGCCTCTCGGGCTTCCGTGCTAGCCGTGTACCTTCATATCGTTGCCGTTCCTCTATTCTCCGGTATTTTTCCTCGTAGTATTGCCGTTCCGCTTTCGCTGCCTCTAACTCCTCCTTAGGACGGCGATACTCCCCCGGCTGTGTCCAGGGTCCTGCTCCATCCAATATTTCCTCCCATGTCCAGAATCCTTTTCCGTCCAAAATCTCTTCCCAAGACCATAACGTTTGCTCCTCTTTTTCACGCTGCTTGGTCCTGTTATGGTGGGTTATTCAGTCACGTTCGTCGTAGTGAGGAGACCAAGGCGCAGCGTGATTGGAATACATTCTTCTTTTAATGAAGAATAAACACAAAACAAACTAACAAAGATACAAAACGAACGTGAAGCTATAAACACTGAGTGCTGACATGCAACTACACATAGACAATAACCCACAAAACCTAAATGTAAAATGGCAACCTAAATAGGATCCCCAATCAGAGACAACGATAAACAGCTGTCTCTGATTGGGAACCAAATCAGGCCACCATAGACCTACAATATGCCTAGACAAACAAACACCCCTAGACATACAACAACCCTAGACAGGAAAAACAAGCATACCCACCCTCGTCACACCCTTAACTGACCAAAATAATACATAAAACATAGAAAACTAAGGTCAGGGTGTGACAATCATACTTAGTGTTTCCCTTTTCCCACCTGCATTGTGGGATATTGTTTTGTTTAGTGCCTATGTGTGCTACGAATGGCACGTTCGTTAATTATTTGTTTTGAAGTTTCACTGTAATAAATATGTGGAACTCTACTCACGCTGCGCCTTGGTCCACTTATTTATTCAACGAACGTGACATCTAACATAAGTGCAAAAGGGTTTTCTAATGATCAATCAGCCTTTTAAAATACTAAACTTGGATTAGCTGACACAACGTGCCATTGGAGCACAGGATCAAATCAAATCAAATGTATGTATATAGCCCTTCGTACATCAGCTGATATCTCAAAGTGCTGTACAGAAACCCAGCCTAAAACCCCAAACAGCAAGCAATGCAGGTGTAGAAGCATGGTGGCCAGGAAAAACTCCCTAGAAAGGCCAAAACCTAGGAAGAAACCTAGAGAGGAACCAGGCTATGAGGGGTGGCCAGTCCTCTTCTGGCTGTGCATGGTGGAGATTTTAACAGAACATGGCCAAGATGTTCAAATATTCATAAATGACCAGCATAGTCAAATAATAATAATCACAGTAGTTGTCAAGGGTGCAGCACCTCAGGAGTAAATGTCAGTTGGCTTTTAATAGCCGATCATTAAGAGTATCTCTACCGCTCCTGCGGTCTCTAGGAGTGATGTTTGCTGATAATGGGCCTCTGTACACTTATGTAGATATTGCATAAAAAATATGCTGTTTCCAGTTACATTAATCATTTACAACATTAACAATGTCTACACTGTATTTCTGATCAATTTGATGTTATTTTAATGGACAAAAAAATWGTTTTTCTTTCAAAAACAAGGGAATTTATAAGTGACCCCAAACTTTTGAACGGTAGTGTATATTTTTTATTAATATTAATTTAGCCTAACAGGGTGGACATTTATGAGTGACACAAACAGAATAACTMATGAAAAATATATAAAACAGTGTGTATATTTATTTAGCTTTGCACCGATGTTTTCACACTCAAAGAATTATGACACTTCCTGAACGTTATGTCATTGTGGGAATGGGCTGTTTTTTTTTAAAGGGGAATTACAACAAACTAACAGGGTGGAAAGGGAAATCAGGGACCTTAAATACAAGAATAACAAATACAATAATCATGAACATTTTAAGTAGGGTTATAAAATAATGAAGAAAGATTTTGAATACTTTACTTTCTAATGGCTTATATCTCTTATAGAAGTTGGTGAATAGCACCCGGGGACAATGCGAAAATGCCTACATCCACTAAAAACAAAGTGCATAAAATCCCCTTTGAGATCCATTTCTTTGTGTTTTTATGGTAAAGGACACATAACTTTATCTTTAAAGCCCTGTGGAAGCCAAATTTGACACTAAATAGAAGGTGATACGAGGTGATATTTCCTGGGGACAGAAAAGGCACCAGATTGTAGGAATGACCCGGCTAACACAAGAGTGGGCTCAGTCTACATGTCCCTAGCTCCCGATCTCTTCATCGCTTACACCCCCCACCTCTGTTTCTCTCCCCATCTCTCTCTCATCCTTACTGTCATCACTTTCTCCTCATTCCCTTGCACTTCCTCCCTTGCTTTCCCTCTCTCTCTAACTTAAAGTGACATCTCTCCTGCCTACCCTCTCCCTCTATCAGGCTGCAGAGCACAGAGACGACGTGTGCTAGCGCTACCTGACGTCACTAGATGTGAGAGTGGTGCGAGCGTGGATGGCTGGTTAAAGCAGAGAGAGGGAGAGAGAAAGGGAGAGAGGAAGAGTGAAAGAGAGAGGGCGTGCTGCTGGAAAGGGGGATGTGAGGAGTGTGTGTTGGGTGTGTGGTGGTGTGTGTGGTGTGTGGGTGTGTGTGTGTGTGTGTGTGTGTTGTGTGTGTGTGTGTGTGTGTGTGGTGTGTGTGTGTGTGTGTGTGTGTGGTGTGTGTTGTGTTGTGTGTTGTGGTGGTGTGTGTGTGTGTGTGGTGGTGTGTGTGTGTGTGTGGTGTGTGTGTGTGTGTGTGTGTGTGTGTGTGTGTGTGTGTGTGTGTGTGTGTGTGTGTGTGTGTGTGTGTGTGTGTGTGTGTGTGTGTGGTGTGTGTGTGTTGTTGGTGTGGGTGTGTGTGTGTGGGTGTTTCAGGGAAGGGGGGTTGCTTCAAGTAGCTCTTTGTTGTTATATAACCATACATGACTGCAGTTTTTCATAGATGTTTTTCTCTCTCTCTGTCATTGCTGCTGCGGCCGGCTAATAAAAACACAATGCGTAAAAGGCAAGGAAAAAACACGAGTAAGTAACTGCATTAGTATGTTTTTTAAAGCCAGGTCCATGTTGGTAGTGAGGGTGATAACCTTCTCTGCCACAATACAGAGAGTGAGGAGGGTACAGTATTCAAGATATACAGCATCAAGGCAGGATTTACAATTCGACACATTTGAGTAATAGCCTACTGTCATTCAAAATCTGGAGAATGTTACCTTTCAATTGAGATCAAGCGGTATAAAATAATTCATAAGGTGCCAGTGAAAGGAGATGATCACAAAAGCTCTGACGACGGTTCGGGGGGAAGGAAAAGGATAGGGGGATCAGGTAGCTCCCGAGTGGCACAGTGGTCTAAGGCACTGCATCTCAGGTTCTAGAGGCGTCGCTACAGACCCTGGTTTGATTCCAGGCTGTATCACTTTGTTCACCATGGTGTTGTCGATTATTGTTCCCATGTCCGTTGGTGCGTGTGAGTACCTGTGCTATGTGTTTTGGGCTTTCGTGCCCTTGTGGATTGCGCAGATCATTACGGGTCTCGTCCTGTGTGATAATCATTGCGCGCTAGCGTTGTTTATTCGAGGTAGTCCTCGCTCTTTTGTTTGGGTTTCAGCCCTGTGTTTTTGTTACGTGTTTGTTTGGTCTTCGTCCCAGTGCCTTTATACGGCACGCCGTAATTTGGGTAAAATATGAAACCCTGTTTGACAGGTTTGGCCGGGGTAGGCCATCATTGTAAATAATAATTTGTTCTTAACTGAATTGCCTAGTTAAATAAATGTTAAATTAAAAAATTAAAAATAAAAGCTGCCTATTCAGCAGCATGATGGTCTTTACTTTCTAATATGGTAAAGTAGGACAGACGCTAAAGGAAACATCACAGGGTGACACTGGATGCAACCCTCCTCCCCCCACTTCTCCCCATTCTCTCTCCCCCAAAGGATGAATGAACTGCCTCACCTCAGATAGAAGCCCAGCATGTGAACCATTTCTGACTCAGATTCTGAGTTACAGTGCGAGGGTTCATTCACCCAACTGATGAATCAAAAACATGTTACATCATCAGCCCAACCACATATGCTTTGCTGCTTTGAATTGAGTAGCTGTTAAAAATCCTGTTTATAACAACGTTACATACAACACTCAGTGCTTGAATTTGGCAAATTCACACGGGGGAGGCACATCTACATATCTACTGCTCTAGCCTAGTTTATTAGGATCCCCATTTGCTACTCTTCCTGGGGTCCTCGCTCTAGTACCACAACCAGAATAATTGCTCTAAAATATCAATACCAGTATGGTAAAAATGTCACCAGGGTGAAGGAAAATGTCATTATTGAATGCCATCCAAGCATACGTGCATCACATGCTCTTTTGACACGTTAATGGCCGACTAACTGGCTGACTTTAGAGGAGGGATCCTCTGTATGTGGGTAGTGACAACGAAGTAGAATGCCCGCATACCACTACTGACAACCACTCGTCATTTCCCCCAAAAATGTAACTGATAGCCCGGGAATCCCTTGCCACTGATGCCCAGTGGAGTGGCAGCTAAATAAAAAATCAGTCAGACACACCCTGATACCCACTGCTGCAGCACAGCCAGGGCTGGAGCTGGTGTTGGCGGCTGGCTCGGGCTGCATGGGGCTGGATATAGTGATGGGGCTGCATCTGCAGGGGAGTCAGGCCGGGCTGGGGCTGGGGCCGGGGATAAGGATGGGGGTGGACTTCCTCCGTCTCTGACTCAGCATCATTTAGAGGGTGGAGCCAAAGCCCTTCTCCCCTCTGACATTATCACCACCTGGCCCTGAAGCAGCCTGCTTTCCTGAAGAGTATGATTCATGACTAATACGACTGCCAGCTTCTGTAATTAAATCTGTGTCTGTGTTATTACAGTGTACTAAAGTAACCCCTCAACAACCCACCATTCAACATTATAGTGCACTGTTCACAGTAATTATACCATGCCTTCTATATAGTAGTCTGTGACAGAGCATTTTCTCAGAGGTGGACATAGACAATTTATTTAGGATGTTCTACTTAACGTGGATCGCCTACTATACTCTCTTCCTTCTATTCTATTGATGTAATACAGTTTGCTTTGATGTCTATTCTGAGTTTGTAGAGACTGAATACGCTATTCGGGTAGATGGTAGGCTACAGTAATTGGCATTTATGTTTTTTGGGGGTCAGAATGAGGATGAGAGATAGGCTAGACAGGCAACCTCAGTGGATAGATCACAGGAACACCATACTGGCCTGGCCAGATCATATCATTGGAGTAAGCCTCCATATCATATACTTCCTCAGCTATTGTATATACAGTGAGTAGGCGATATCATCAATGACATAATTCCTGCATTTCTGAATTGTGGGCTACAGATAAATGGGCTGAGTCTGATTCTGAAATGGTGCAATACGGGTACTGCACCTTGGCACACTGCGACACGCCTAGTGCAAGAAACTGCTATGCCTTCCTTTTGAGGGGGTCGAGGAGGACGCACGTATAAAGCATTGGATGCTATAATGTGTCTTTGAGATTGAATTCAGAACCCTGACCATTCGAACACGTTCTAGTCTGCACATTGAATCCACTGCAATATGACAACCACAGAACGTTCTGGAAGGATTTCTGCTGCCACCCACGTTTCACGTTCCCAGGATCATATTTTATGGGGATATTGTGTATTGCCCAAATCGATAACGGCTACGACACTAACGTTTGCGTTAGGCCTATTCTACACAGGTGGGTAGAATTTATGACATTGTGTGTGTGCGTAAATTGATTTCCTCACAATGTTAGATGTGACTAATAATGCATCTTCGCGGGAGATTGTCATGTTTAGGGAACATCATCACAATCAGGGAATGAGACATTCTTATCTCCAACCCTGCTGTCACTCTCATTGCAGTAGCCTACAGTAAACCTAGAGTCGGCTACCAGTAAATTGCTTTCCCTCTGGTGTCTACCCAAATGTTCATCATTTTACGAGAAGATTCCACTGCCCCTCCCTGCCAATTTGATCTGTCCTTTCAATTTAATTCAGTTAGATCAACAATTAAACAAACAGGTTTCATCTCCAGAGCAAGGTGCTTTGTCGGTTATTGCCCCYTATTATTGCCATGCTGTCTAGCTGATTAAAAAGCAACCTAGCAAAAGGCACCGCCCTAAGATCACACAGTCCGCATTCGTCCGCTGTTTTCATCATCTGACAGCCGTATTCCACATTGACAACCCATTTCTACTAGGCTATGAGGTAATAATTGACCATAGCTCAATGTTTCAATAAACATACCTTTCATAAAGATAACGAACGGTGAGCAAACAATCGCTGGATAAAAAATAAAAAACAGATGTCGAAAGGTATGGTGAAAGCCCACATGGGCCTTGCCAGTAAAGTTCCAGAAAATGTCACTGGCATGATATATTGGCTTTCCCCTGTCTTATACCAGTTGAAGGTTTTGTCATAATAATGGTCTTTCATGGCATGTTTAATACACCAAATATGGAACACTACAATAATCAGGGAACGATAATTGCCATAGGACACACCACAGTTATTCTTTATGTAGGCCTAACTACATGTATATATCAAACAAAACAGAAAAAAATGAAAGTGTAAGTATTAGAAAGTGGAGGTTATTTATGATTCCTTATGATACTCAGAAATATGATTCCAAAGCAGAACTTACCGATTTCATGGCTGCTGCCATATCATCATATCTTTCAGCCTGTTCGGCCAGCCTGGCTTTCTGCACCAGTTGCTCGCGATCAACCATTTTAGCTGTCGTTAATACAATGTTATTCTAGAATTGTTAAAGTTGAAATGGTAATATGTCACTCTCAGCAATGCAGTGAATGTTACCAGAGGTCCTCTTGCTGCAGCTGCTCCCTGCTGTCTGCGCGTGCAGACGGGACACCCCCTCCCCCTCCTTACCACTTTCCCTGGATTGCGTCACCACCTGAAAAGGCGTGTCTATGCGAAGTGATGTAACAATTCTTATTGGGAGAACAGTCAGTGCCTGATACCGGTAACAAATAGGATTTTACCGTTAGACTCAGACGCTATTTACTCTGCGCAGGGTGCTGTGGGAAATGTAGTGGTTTAGGCTGCATCTTTCATTCTAAACCATCAAACACACTATAATTGAACAATGGTATGCATATAATCAATGAATGTGTTTCTGCCTGTAAAGAGAGAGGGTTATTCTTATACAAATTCTGCCACAGAAGGTCTAGTATAGCCTTCAATAGGGCCTTTATGGTGGAACGTGTAGGGCCTAGGCTACCTTTCATATTTGAGTCACTTTGCAAAGTAAGTGCTATCAAATAKAATATAATATTGCAGTCATTTATTTGCCTCTATGTTAAGCAGCAGAGTGCAGGCCTGTAGGCTACTGAACTCATCCACCAATAGCCTGTGTTCAGAGCGCTGCCCATGCAGCTTGACCATGTCAGTCAACCAGCCTGGCCACAGCCTGGCCACAGTGAGCAGCTGTTTGGATGAGTGATGCTCTTGGCTCTGGTAATAGAGAGCACCAAATGGCTGCTGGGTGGGTCGCCTGGTAATCCAAGTAAGGCCTGTTCCTCCCTATAGCAGCTTAGCTCTCAGAGAGTGACTGGTGGGTGGTGGCAAAGAGTGAGTCCGGTCCTACATACAGACAGACCCTTGCTTCGGCACCTATTGCCTAAAAGCTTGAACCTCAACACTATAGCTAGGACTCTGTGTCAATTCAAGTTTGTATTGTCACGTGCACAAGTACAGTGAAATGCCTTTCTTGCTTGCTCTTTCCCCGCAATGCAGTAATCAATATCAGTAGTACTATACAAAACAAATAAAACACGTATGTAGAACAAAATCACATGAGAAATAGAAATAAGAACATGAGAAAGTAAGTCAGCTATATAGAGGGTCAGTTGCAGGGTCAATGCCAATACCATATTAACAATGTGCAGGGATTCAACTGGAGTGGTAGTATTAGATACCGTATATAAGTTGATATACGATAAACAGAGTAGCAGCAGCGTATATGATGATTGTATGTGAGTGTATGTGCATTTGTGTAGAGTCAGTATGAATGTGTGTGCGTGGTATGTGTGTGTGAGCAAATTAAGGTGTGTGTGTGTGTGTGTGTGTGTGTGTGTGTGTGTGTGTGTGTGTGTGTGTGTGTTGTGTGTGTGTGTGGTGTGTGTGTGTGTGTGTGTGTGTGTGTGTGTGTGTGTGTGTGTGTGTGTGTGTGTGTGTGTGTGTGTGTGTGTGTGAGTGTGCATGAAGTGAGTGTGCGTGAGCATATTTTTATAAAATAGAAGGGTCAATGAAGACAATCCATATGGCTTGGGGATAGAAGCTGTTAAGGAGCCTGTTGGTGTCGACTTGCTCCGGTACAAGAGACTGGAGTCTTTAACAATTTTCCGGGCCTTACTTTCACACCTACAGATATAGAGGTTCTGGATAGCAGGGAGCTTGGACCTGGTGATGTACTGGGCTGTCCGCATCACCCTCTGTAGCGCCATACAATCGAGGGCGGTGCAGTTGCCATGCCAAGCAATGATCCAGCCAGTCAAGATGCTGTCAATGGTGCAGGTGTATAACTTTTGAGGATTTGAGGGCCCATGCCAAATCTTTTCAACATCCTGAGGGTAAAGAGTTGCTATCACGTCTTCTTCACGACTGTTTGCATTTGTGAGGACCATTTTAAGTCCTTAGTGATTTTGACACAGAGGAACATGAAGTTCTCGACCTGCTTCACTGCAGCCCCACTTTCGATGTGGACTTCACGATCAGCTCCTTGGTCTTACTGACGTTGAGGGAGAGATTATTGTCCTGGCACCACACTGCCACATCACTGTCCTCCTCACTGTATACCACCGTCTTGTCGTCAGCAAACTTGATGATGGTGTTGGAGTTGTATGTGGCCACGCAGTGGTGGGTGAACAGGGAGTACAGGAGGGGACTAAGCACACACCTCTGTGGGGCCCCCTTGTTAAGGGTCAGCATGGCAGAGGTGACGTTGCCTACCCTCACCACCTGGGGTTGATCCGTCAGGAAGTCCAGGATCCAGTTGCAGAGGGAGGTGTTCAGTCCCAGGGTTCCAAGCTTGGTGACAAGTTTAGAGGGGACAATGGTGTTGAACGCTGAGCTGTAGTCAATTAACAGCATTCTCACATAAGTATTCCTCTTATCTAGGTGGGTAAGGGCAGTGTGGGAATAAAGAATGCTATGTGTCACTCTGATGCTGCTTCAGCACTGTCAGTGCATTTAAATTTGTACAAATAAAATGTTCTGATTTGAAGAAAGGTTGAGGACGCGGGAGGGCCTTGTATGCTTGCTTGTGGGTAGAGTAGCAGGACTTTATCGGCCCTAGTGATGGAGGAGACGTGTTGATAGAAGTTGGGCATTACGTGTCTAAATGACACAAAATTAAACTCACCGGCAACAAGGAAAGCTGCCTCTTGGAGCATGGCTTCCTGCTTGTTTATAGCCTCAAACTGTTCGTTAAGTGCCAGCTTATTATTTTTCTGGAAAATAGGTGGAAAATATGCAGCAATCATGATAACAGCTGAAAACTCTCTCGGGAGATAAAAGGGTCGACATTTGACCATCAGGTACTCCAAGACGGGTGAACAATGGGTCGAGACTTCCACTGCACTTGAGTCAGCATACAATTTTCTGTTGATGAAGAGGCAACCCTTCCCCCTCTCTATTTCCCTAAATCCAATGTCCTGTCTACTCGGTGAATGAAGAATCCATCGAGTTGGATAGCCATGGGGGTTATCTTGTCCAAAAGCCATGTTTCAGAAAAGCTGAGAATATTGCAGTTAAGAGTGTCCTGGTGATCGCAAATCCGCRATCGGAGGTCATTCTTATTATTATCAAGAGACAGTACATTGGCCAATAGAATGGAGGGAAGAGGTGGGCGTTTTTCCTTTCGCCTTAATATCGCCAGGGCTCCCCTCTCCTGCCTCTTTTTCGCTGGTGTTTCCTCTTGGATAGCCCAAACATTGCTTCGGAATTACACAAAGAGGCCAGGGCAGATGATTCAAATTCGAAGTTGAAGCCAGAATTGAGGTAACTACCGATCTGATGAAGTGATAGCGAATACATTTTGCGAAACAACAAAAAATTGCTAAATAATCACAAAATAGAAAAGTTGGGTCACACTCGCAAGACAGCAGGCATACAGTTCGGCGCCATTTTAGGAGACATGGCAAAATGTCGTTATAATGATGATGATTATTATAACATTTTATTTGTACACATGTTTATGCACTGACAATGCTGAAGTAGCATCAGAGTGACACATAGCATGCTTTATTCTCAGTTAAATATATCACAAACACCACCTCACAGTAACATCTCTTCACTTTAACATAGCAGTCAATGGTTTAGCTGTATAAACACCACTATTYCGCTCACAGGTCCACAAATGAGGGAGGGAGGAAGATCTACAGGATCCTCTTATCTTTACTGATCTATTTTTTAAAATTGTTTTAATGAAAGTCTACACACCCCTTGCACAGTCTTCACATTTTGCTGCCTTAAAATTGAATCAAAAAATGTATTAAATTAGATATTTTTTCTACCTATGTACACAACCAACTCCACGTTTCCAAAATGAATGAACATTTATTTATTTTTAATCTGTATAAAAATACAAAAAAAATATGTCTTGATTGCGTATGTCTTCAACTCTTCAGCAACATACAGTGCCTTCGGAAAGTATTTCCGACCCCTTGACTTTTTCCACATTTTGTTACATTACAGCCTTATTCTAAATTGACAAAATGGTTTGTTTTTTTCTCATCAATCTAAACACAATACCCCATAATGACGAAGCAAATTTATTACAAATTAAAAACATCAATAAAAGTTGCAGACCCTTTATTCAGTACTTTCTTGGAGCAGCTTCGGCAGCGATTACAGCATCGAATCTTCTTGGCACACCCGTATTTGGGGAGTTTCTCCCATTCTACTCTGCAGGTCCTCTCAAGCTCTGTCAGGTTGGATGGGGAGTGTTGCTGCACAGCTATTTTCAGGTCTCTCCAGAGATGTTTGATCAGGTTCAAGTCTGGGCTCTTGCTGGGCCACTCAAGGACATTCAGAGACTTTTCCCGAAGCCACTCCTACGTTGTTTTGGCTGTGTGTTTAGGGTTGTTATCCTGTTGGAAAGTGAACCTTCGCCCCAGTCTGAGGTCCTGAGTACTCTGGAGAAAGTTTTCATCAAGGATCTCTCTGTACTTTCCTCCATTCATCCAGATGTGACGCTTGGCATTCAGACCAAAGAGTTCAATCTTGGTTTCATCAGACCAGAGAATCTTGTTTTTCATGGTCTGGGAGTTTTAARGTGTCTTTTGGCAAACTCCAAGTGGGCTGTCATGTGCCTTTTACTGAGGAGTGGCCAATCGACCATAAAGGCCTGATTGGTGGAGTTCTGCAGAGATGGTTGTCCTTCTGGAAGTTTCTCCCATCTCCACAGAGGAACTCTAGAGCTCTGTCAGAGTGACCAACGGGTTCTTGGTTACCGCCTTGACCAAGGCCCTTCTCCCCCGATTGCTCAGTTTGGCCGGTTGGCCAGCTCTAGGAAGAGTCTTGGTGGTTTCAAACTTCCTACATTTAAGAATGATGGAGGCCACTGTGTTCTTTGGGGACATTCAATGCTGCAGAAATGTTTTGGTACCCTTCCCCAGATCTGTGCCTCTACACAATCCTGTCTCGGGGCTCTACGGACTATTCCCTCAACCTCATGTCTTGGTTTTTTCTCTGACATGCACTGTCAACTGTGAGACCTTATATATACAGATCTGTGGCTGTCTATCAAGTCTCATAGGAAAGGGTCTATATACTTACGTAAATAAGGTATTTCTGTCTTAGTTTTTTAAWACATTTGCTAAGATTTCAAAAAAACTGTTTTCGCTTTGTCATTATGGGGTATTGTGTGTAGATTGCTGAGGATTATATATTTTTGAAATCCATTTTAGAATAAGGCTGTAACGTAACACAATGTTGAAAAAGTCAAGGGGTCTGACAATATCCATTGTTTTTTGTCAAACTCGTTCAAGCTCAGTAAATTTTGTTTTGAGTCATTGATGGACAGCAATATTCAAACCTTGTCTCTAATTTTCAAGCAATTTTGACACTGGACCATTCAGTATCACTCAACATCATAAAGAAATTAACTTTTTTGCCTACCAGTAAATAAAAACTACATGCTTGGGTCAAATCCAATAGAACACAACACAGAGTGAACCCCTCTGTATTTTCAAGTATTGTGGTGGCAGCATCATGTTGTGGGTATGCTAGTCACTGGCAGGGACTGAGGAGTTTGTTAGGATCAAACAAAATATGAAATCTGAAAGGAGCAAAGCCCAGGATAAAGTTGGAGGAAAACCTGTCTCAGTCTTCTGATTTCCTAACCCTGGAATGTTTAAAGTCAAAGGCAAACCAGAATRGCTTTCTAACAGGTGTTGAGTGTTCCTGAGTGGTCCAGCCTCAGTCCTGACTTAAATTTGCTTTAAATTCAGAGACACGGTTTGACTATACTGTAGCTGTCCATCAACGACTCTAAAGCAAATTTACTGAGCTTGAGCAATTTTGACATAAACAATGGATTAATGTTGCCCTAAGAGTTTTGCAAAGTTGGTAGAATCTTATCCAAAATTATTCACAGCTGTAATGGCTGCCAAAGGTGGTTCCACCAAGTGTTAACTCTGGGGTGTGTATACATACGTCATCAAGACAACTTCGTTAAAAATGTAACTAATTCTGAAAATGTTCTGTATTTTTTCAATAACTTTGAAAATGTGGAGTAGGTTGTCTAGGAAAAATCCAATGTATTCCCTTTTGAGATTAACTTTAAGGCAGCAAATGGGAAGACTGTGCAAGGGGTACTGTATGTAGACTTTCACTAGCGACTGTACATAACATTTCGCACCAATTTCGCACCATGCCATACAGACTCTGGAATAACTTGGTGAGCCTTACACCTCAATTCATTCAGATTAATTTCCTGACCCCATATAGTTGAGGCATTTCGTTAAACCTGAGAATCGTTGTGCCACTCATGGCAAGAAGCTAACTATTGTTTCTGATGAAGGCTAACCGATTCTTGTGCCCTCCCTCTCAACCCCATTTATGGTGTTATTAAAGTAACATTTCCCAATCATTCATTCCCCATTTTGACTTTTTCAGATTCAGATTTAATCATTGCAGTGACAGATTTGAGTAATCTGACTGCTGCCATATTGTAATAATTCCCCAATCAGTGTACATGTCACTGACTGTATATACTGTACACACACATTCACAAACAGTACAGTAGATCTGACTCACCTGCCAGACACACAAATATTAACTCACAGACACAGAAGCACAGATCCTTACACACTGAAATGAAATGTACACCTTGCAGTGCGAAATGTCTGATACAAAATACAAAATGAAGAGGCACGAGCAGATAATTGAAGATAACTCATTTCACATTAAGGATGTAGCTAAGGCTTAGATCATATGCCATACTCCACCTGAAATAGCACTGTGTCTGACAGAGAGAGAGAGAGAGAGCGAGAGAGAGAGAGAGAGAGAGCAAGAGAGAGGGAGAGACAGTGAAGACAAGCAAGCCTTTTCCAAAACCAGACATCAAAATACACAAGTCAGACAAAAAATAATGGGTCATCATGTTTCATAAGAGGGGAAAAAATAGAACACAAGCTAGCTAGGGTGATTATTTACACAATAAAGGTGTCAAATATAACAAATATTTCAGCAAAATAACCAAAATACTGGGGCTTTGGAAGTCATCATGTTCAGATTTCAGATACACATCCACCTCTGCTCAGGAATAATACATTAAAAAGCTTATCAAATTAGGAAGCATGTGCCAAGAGCACTACAGTGTCATGTACATGCACTGTCCATCTTTCTGCCTATGTTCAAACAAATAGATTTGGCCATAGAAATACATAGCTTTTTCTATAGATAGTCTATAGTCTCTATAGAGTCTATTTCTATAAGTTTGGCTTTGGTATTGTGGGCCTGGATTGTTGTTGTTGTTGTTGTTGTTGTTGTTGCTCACCATGCCCTGGTACAGTACACTATGGCTGTGTGTGCTGCTAGTGAGAAGAGGGTTAGTGGGTTAGTTACCTCTATTTTAGCATCTTGACAAAAAAAGAAAAGAGCCAGAGAGACAGAGAGTCGGTTAAAAACTTTGGTTTCCACTGTTTATCAAATATAAAAAAAATGTGTACAGCGTATTTTATATCATATATATTTATAAAGTGCTTAATAGGAATAGATTATTATAATATTTAATCATCTATCATCATATGTTAGTTTGTTTTCTTTGCTTGTTTGTTTGTTGTTGTTGTGGTCTTCCTTATGTTTGGCATTGGGATGAGCTGTTATTTACATAATGTTTACAAGTCCCGGGTTGTGCTACCCATGGTGCCCGTCCTATTAGTTGGCAGTGGAGTTGGGAGGAGTTTGGCGGCTCCATGGTGGCGAATCACTGCTGGAATCACGACAGTGAGCAGGTGACGCCGGCGTCTTCAGAGTGGTCACAGTTGTGCACTTCCCAGGATATGTGGGAGCACTGCTGGAGCGAGGCCTCAGAGCCGCTGCACTTCAGATTGTCCAGGAGGATGGTGCCGCTGCCGGGCCCAAAGAAGGCCTCCCCACGGGCCGCAGCAGCCTCCCCACAGCCCAGCTGGCGACACACCACCTGGGCATCAGGCATGTCCCAAGCATCGTCGCACACCGTACCCCATTCCGCCCCTGAGAACATCTCCACCCGGCCCTCGCAGCGGTGCTGCCCGCCCACAAGCCTCGCCAGGCCTAGAGGGAGAGACAGGGTAGAAACAGTCACATATACTGGAGCAAATAAACATTAAACACTAGAGACACATATCACATACCTGATCCTAAGACATGATTTAAGTATGATGCATTACATAAGACTGCCTCTGACAAGTGATGCTGGGAAGGTGTGTTGATCTTTGGATACCGTGAAACCCAGAACATGTCGCTAAACCTCAACAGGTACAAGACTCACCTTCATTTGGTGGTCTAGTGGTGGGCGTTCTCTCTGTCATCCCGAAGTCATTTCCAGGTCCCACAAGCTGAAAGGCTGGAGAAGGAGAAGGAGGGGGAGACAGTATGAGACTTTAATCTGCTGTGTATGTTTCCCAAGGGAGTGGTCATCTACTTGAGAACAACTGTTGATACAGTCCTATCAGAACAGTCTGGAGCACTCAAAACACTGTAATGAGTTAATCAATTGATCAGTTAATCAGATATATCAGACGAAAACTGCTCCAGAAGTCAACTTAGTGATTCCCTTATCATCTCACTCAGAAATCAAAGGTTCACTGAGGTTCACTTGTTCACCTAGTCTGCTCTACTAACCATGATTTGATGTAGACCTGAGTAACAGGAATGAAGTCTTTGTCTCTTTCATTCTTTCTTTCTCTACTGTTTGTCTTATTTATCCTTAAAGAATGGAGGTTTAGCCTGCAGGCTTCCAGTGAGGCTAATGACCCCTGACTTCTCCACTCTATATTTCATGCCACCCAGCTACTCAACCCTGCACCTTAGAGGCTGCTGCCCTATACAGTATACATAGACATGCAATCACTGGCCACTTTAATAATGGAACACTAGTCACTTTAACTATGTTTACATACTGCTTTACTCATCTCATATGTATATACTGTTTTCTATTTTACTGTATTTAGTCAATACCACTCCGACATTGCTCGTCCTAATATTTACATATTTCTTAATTCCACTTTTACTTTTAGATTTGTGTGTTGTTGTGAATTGTTAGATACTACTGCACTGTTGGAGCTAGGAACGCGAGCATTTCGCTACACCCGCAATAACATCTGCTAAATATGTGTGTGATCAATACATTTGATTTGATTTGATGCACTTTGGACCATCTGGACGGGTGCCTGCTCCTCAGAGACCAACACTCACACAATTAAATGCACCAGCTCAGCAGGGAAGAGGAGAGATGGATGACTGTGGGAATAGTGACTATGGGGTGACTGTGTGAGTAACTGTGAGCGAAAGCTACAGAAGATTTTTGTGTGTGTTCATTTGAGTGTGTGTGTGTGTGTGTGTGTGAGTGCGTGAGTGTATTTGCGTGTGTGTGTTTATTTACTTGACTATGTGCCTAGCTGTCTCAGTCTTAACAAGTCACTACTGTAGCAGTACTGCCTGCAGCAAATCAACATATACATTTCTGATTCACATCGGACAACAAAGTTATATTGCCACAGTTCCAGTCGGTCTTACGTGTACAGATGACTCCAGCGTCTTCATGATGTCCACAGTTGTGCTGTCCCCAGCCCAGGTGGAAACAAGCCGCCAGCTCCCCTTCACTGCCCCTACAGTCCACATTGTCCAGCAGGATGGGGCCCGAGCCGTAGCCGAAGTAGGCCAGGACCTTGGCAGAGATGGCAGGGCCACAGCCCAGATGCCTACACACCACCTGGGCATTGGGCAGATCCCAGTCATCGTCACACACCGTGCCCCACTGGTTGTTGTGGAACACCTCCACACGGCCCTGGCAGCTGCTGTTACCATTCACCACGCGGATGGTGGTCCGCTCTAGAGGAGGAGAAGGAGAGACAGAGGGGTATGAGGAGATGAGAACATAATTCATGGAGAGGTTCATCGAAAATGGTGGTACTATGCCTCCCTGTTGCACAATTTAATATTTGTGAATAATAAGCCAATATTATAATAACTGATATATGAGTTTAGAGTGCATTAGCGGGAGTTTATAATTATCACATGGGGGTGCAACATCATTACCTCTTGTTGTCATGGCAACCGTTGTCACAGCCGTAGTTGCTTCGGTGACTAATTCTGTTTGGTCGGTTACTAGAATAATAGGAGAAATGCATTAGAATCAGAATGATGAGTCAGTTTACACATACGCAAGCTGATGCCTACAGTACACAGCAGAGGGTTTTCCATCCTCTGAGATGAGAGACTGGGAGGAGAGTGGGTGGGGCGACATGATTTACTTGCTCCACTACCACCATTGATTGAGTGGCGCTGCTGAGTCACAGATTAAAGACAGAGAAACCTATAGGGGAAACAGCACCGTCTGTTGCTCATAGGATAGAGGTACAGCAGTGTGGCCTGATGATCTGGATCTGATGAGGGCCTACACTGCAGCTGTTATTGCTATTGTAGTACTGCAGTACATGAAAACGGAAATGACTTCAACAATTACCTGCAGTGCTGGCAGTCTGAAAGAATCCCTTGCCCATGGTGTCAGTGTTCATAGGAGGAACGGTAGTGGATCCTGAGCCTGCACAGATAGAATAGACATGAACAGCAGATATTAAAAATAGTGTTAAAAGCCATTAGCGACACGAATTTAAGGAAGAGAGAGCCAGAGTGAAAGTGAGAGAGAGAGAGAGAGAAAAAGAGGCAGAGAGAATAAGAAAAAGCTTCTCACCTGAACAGACAACCCCGGCGTCCTCATGATGTCCACAGTTGTGTATCCCCCAGCCCAGGCTGTAGCATTTACTCAGCTGGTTCTCGTGGCCATTACAGTTGACGTTGTCCAGTAGAATCAGGCCTGTCCCGTAGCCAAAATAGGCGTTGGTGGTGGAGGAAACGGCATGGCCACAGTATATCTGCTGGCACACCACCCCTGCGTCTCTCATACCCCAGTCGTCATCACACACCGTCCCCCAGCTGCCACGGTAGTAGACCTCCACCCGTCCCTGGCAGTAGTCCAGTCCACCAACTAACCGGATCGTACCATCTCCTAAAATATAGGGGAGGGGAGGGATTCATCACCATTCCATACATCTTCTCAGTCAAAGCCTGGCTTCATTCTGACATACAGTACATGATGGCATAAAATCCTTCAAACTGAATATCTCTCTGTTTCACTATTTAGCTTGGATTCCAGGCTAGATTTATTGAGATCTTGTGTGCAGATGTTGTCTTTATACAACACATTGAATAAACACTCTGTATTGAGCATGTGTGTTCATTCTTTTTCAGTTCATTTTCTCTCCCTMTGTGACAGTGTTTGTAGACGGGTTGGCTGGCAACATCACGAAAATTGAAAAGTTGAAACAATACCAAAGTGTCCTCCCTGCCACTGTTTTGGTAAAAGGCTGAGGGATGGGGCTGGAGAAGTATAACCACTCTCAAATCCATAGATAGCAAAATTATAGTTTTAAGGCCCTGTGCAGGCAAAAACAGGATTTTCCTATGTTTTATATATTTAAACACTACGAGGTTGGAATAACTCTGTGAAATTGTGAAAATGATGATAATGCCCTTCATACGCAAGAGCTGTTTGAAAAGACTGCCTGAAATTTCACGCCTGTTTTGCTGCGATGGAGTTTTGGCCTGACTGGTAACATCACCAGGCAGTAAATTAGTTAATAGAACAATGAGAAAGAGAATAGAGTTTCAAACCTCTGTGCCAATAACAGCTAGTTTTCAGTTTTACCCTCCCCACTCAGACGACTCCCAGACAGTCCTAGCTAAATTCTTGATTGAGAAATTGCTCTTTGCTAAGAAGCTATTTTTGTTTATTTTTTTACCATTTTAATTGAAAACATTAAGAGTAAGGTACTTAAATGTTACCCAGAAATTATTTGATATTGAGATAAAAACAGCTGCATTGGACCTTTGAACATGTTTTGAGGCTATACGGTGTTTGTTTCCATTTTTAAGTTATATTCTTCAAGAATGAATGAGTACATATCATTGATTTAAAAAGGGATGTAGCAACTGCAGATTGGTCCTTTAAACCTATTAAGTGAATAAAATAAACTCTTCTTGAATCAATTTTGTTCACTTATTTTGTGTTTGTGTTTGACTGAAATTAGAGAGAAATAAATGAAATGATCACCTACTTAACCCTGAGTTTCTCCTAGACGGAGTGGTGGGCTCGCCCATGCCCCGTGACTCCGGCACTGATGTATCTGAGGAGAGATGAGGTAAAAAAGGAGTGAAAATTTATGTTTTTATTAGTGAAAATATATTATTTTATCAGTCACCAGGGATATGTCCCTCTTAGAGATCTTAGAGATCCTTATAAATTGTAAAGACCCTACCTATAGAAAAGGAATTAGAACAGTTACAGACTAGATTTGTATATATATCTCTATGGGCCCTACCTTTACATGCGACAGACACGTCCTCATAGTGGTAACAGTTGTGGATGCCCCAGCCCAGACTTCCACACTGTCCCAGGTCTGTCTCCCCTCCTTTGCAGTCTACATTGTCCAGCAGGACGGGCCCTGAGCCCTGGCCATACTCTGAGATGCTGCCCACCGCCATGGCCAGACCACAGTCCAACTGCCGACACACCACGTTGGCATCTACCATGTCCCAATCGTCATCACACACTGTGCCCCATGTCCCGTTGTGCCAAACCTCCACACGCCCCTCACACCTGTTACGCCCGTTCACCAGACGCACTGGAGAGGAGGGAAGAGAGATTCAAAGATACACGGTCAGCGAGATACAAAATAATATTACCAGACGCACTGAAGAGGAGGGAGAGCAAAATACAACATGGTCAGAGGATTCACAGAGGAATCAGCAATCAGGACAGCTGACCTCCCTGCTCCCTCCCACTCTGATGCTGATGTCATGAATGTGACTGTAAGTGTGTGATGTTGTCATATTATCCTGTCAGGAGGCTGGTTTCTAGATCTCATTTAAGTTCATTCAAACCTTGTCCTTTTACTCACTTTGACTACACGCTAGCCACTCTTGTTGTGTTCTACATGTGCCACACAACATAGAACAAAAGTATGTGCAAGCACATAAAAAGCCTACTGTCTGTGGGACAGTATATACAGTGTGTTACTGTCTGGAAATATCACTATCATATAATGATAGTTAATAGTGACAAGAATCCGTTTAGAATAGCTTGTGTAATCCCTTCCACCTTCCAATTTAAGGAACAAAATAAGACTAAACAAGCCACATGAGAGAGAGAGGGAGAGATGGAGAGAGAGAGATAGAGTGAGGGATAGAAAGAGATGGCGAGAGAGAGAGAGAGAGAGAGAGAGAGAGAGAGAGAGAGAGAGAGAGAGAGAGAGAGAGCGAGAGAGAGAGAGAGAGAGGGAGAGAGAGAGAGAGGGAGATGAAGCACACACTGTAGCAGAATAAGTAATTCCGGGGGATTAGGTAAATTGAGAGCAAAGGGAAGTGACCTTGTTGTAGTGTCCCTGGGGCACTGATCTATCTCTCGCTCTCTCCTTTTCCTTCCTTTCCCCTCCCTCCTTCC
The DNA here is from genome assembly GCF_002910315.2 of Salvelinus sp. IW2-2015. Taxonomy (NCBI): domain Eukaryota; kingdom Metazoa; phylum Chordata; class Actinopteri; order Salmoniformes; family Salmonidae; genus Salvelinus; species Salvelinus sp. IW2-2015. Next base: position 18,632,773 of record NC_036860.1, on the reverse strand, counting down.
CTCTCTCTCTCTCGCTTCACAAGTTAAGTTTGATAGTCTTTTATTCCTGAGTTGGATGTGGACATGTATTTGTTGAACATGGGTACTTCAGACAGACAGAAGGTGTGGTGGATGTGGTGAGAGTTGGCGAGAGCCCAGCAGCGCATTGCCAACCTTGAGAATGCGTTGTCTTCATGGCAGTCATCGTCGTTGTGCTATTGGCTGGAAAAAGAGGGAGGAAGGAGAGAGAGAAAGAGGGAGAGACTTTGGTCAAATGATTTGTTGAAAGGAGGTTCTTGGCCCTCCATAGTTACTGTATTCTGTATCTACTATATCTATTTTCCTGTAATCCGAGACGCAGCTTGAAAACGCAGCAGGAAGCCTGTTTAAACCATGTAGCTAAACCAGCTAAGAAGTCTACATAGAAATATGTACTGAAGGTTGACACATTCCAGTTTGTGAACTTTGGGGGTTATTGTTTTGAGAATGGAAACATAAAAGTTACCAAAATAATACCCACTGTCTCTTTTATTTTTAATAAGATTGTCAGGTTTTATTTTGTTAAAGTCACTGTAGAGTTGGATGTGGAACTGGGCACTCCAGGAGAGGTTTGGGAACACTAGTTTAAAATAATCCCTCAACAGTGCATTTGGAAAGTATTCAGACCCCCACATTTTGCTACGTTACAGCCTTATTCTAGAATGGATTAAATAGTTTCCCCCCCCCTCATCAATCTACAATCAATACCCCATAATGACTAAGCAAAAATAGGTTTTTAGAAATTTGAAAACTGAAATATTTACATAAGTATTCAGACCCTTTACTCAGTACTTTGTTGAAGCACCTTTGGCAGACATTACAGCCTCAAGTCTTCTTGGGTTTGACGCTAGAAGCTTGGCACATCTGTATTTGGGGAGTTTCTCTCATTCTTCTCTACAGATCCTCTCAAGCTCTGTCAGGTTGGATGGGGAGCATCGCTGCACAGCTATTTTCAGGTCTCTCCAGAAATGTTCGATCGGGTTCAGGTCTGTGCTCTGGCTGGGACACTCAGGGACATTCAAAAACTTGTCCAGAAGCCACTCCTGCATTATCTTGGCTGTGTGCTTAGGGTCGTTGTCCTGTTGGAAGGTGAACCTTCACCCCAGTCTGAGGTCCTGAGTGCTCTGGGGCAAGTTTTCATTGAGGATCTCTCTGTACTTTCCTCCGTTCATCTTTCCCTCGATCCTGACTAGTCTCCCAGTTCCTGCCGCTGAAAAACATCCCCACAGCATGAGGCTGCCACCACCATGTGTCACCATGGTGGGGGTGGGATGTTTCCTCCAGACGTGACGCTTGGCATTCAGGCCAAAGAGTTAAATCTTGGTTTCATCAGACCAGAGAATCATGTTTCTCATGGTAATTTTCCTTTAGGTGTCTTTTGTCAAACTCCAAGCGGGCTGTCATGTTCCTTTTACAGAGGAGTGGCTTCCTTCTGGCCACTCTACCATAAAGGCCTGATTGGTGGAGTGCTGCAGAGATGGTTGTCCTTCTGGAAGGTTCTCCCATCTCCACAGAGGAACTCTGGAGCTCTGTCAGAGTGACCATCGGGTTCTTGGTCACCACCCTGACCAAGGCCCTTCTCCCCCGATTGCTCAACTTCTTTAATTTAAGAATGATGGAAGTCACTGTGTTCTTGAGGACCTTCAATGCTACCAAATTATTTGGTACCCTTCCCCAGATCTGTCCCTCAACACAATCCTGTCTCGGAGCTCTACGGACAATTCCTTCGACCTCATGTCTTGGTTTTTTCTCTGACATGCACTGTCAACTGTGGGACCTTATATAGACAGATTTGTGCCTTTCCAAATCCTGTCCAATCAATTGAATTTATCACAGGTGGACTCCAATCAAGTTGTAGAAACGTCTCAAGGATAATCAATAGAAACAGGATGCACCTGAGCTCAATTTCGAGTCTCATAGCAAAGGTTCTGAATACTTATTTAAATAAGGTATTTCTGTGTTTTATTTTTTATACATTTGCTAAAATCTCTATAAACTTATTTTTTTCGCTTTGTCAATATGGGGTATTGTGTGTAGATTGATGAGGAAAAACGTACATTTTATCCATTTAGAATAAGGCTGTAATGTAACAAAAACTGGAAGTCAAGGGGTCTGAATACTTTCTAAATGCACTATATGTCTTTGACTACGCATTAACCAAACATCTGATAAAAGTCAATACAGATATAATGATTGAACACCTCTTCTCCCATCATTTAGCAACCACACATTCTATAGGGTTGGGCTGTGTTTAGTACTGTGTTGACAAACTTCTAAGCCTCATTCACTTGGCKATATTGGTATGACTGTGAGAAATCTGGAAATTGAGATTGTGCTCTGTATTATTCCTCAGGTTCCTTTACTGGGATTTGTTGGCCTGTATGTCTGGGACCATAAAGTTTGAGGACATCAACTGTGTCTTATAGGGGAAGTATAAAGCCACTGAAACGGTGGTTTATGGTTACCTGCCTCACAAARAGAGAAGAGGAACCTTTCTAAACTAAATGACTTAAATGTAAATGTAAATGTAAACATTATGCCAAAAATAGGTAAATTGAAGACTACCTGGCTCATTGAAACTAAAGGCCCTAAACACGTTAACAGTTATGTTATGTTCGTTATGTGAGTTAGTTATTGAAAGCGTCCTGGTATTAGAATATGGTGTTTCTTTGTTTTGTCATATGTATTCATAAGTGACGTAGGACTGAAATCTGGGGTGGGAACAGTAACGTTACGTGGATTTCAGAAAAGATGGGTCAGTAAAACGAGAAGAGATTGACTTGGAAATATACTCACTGGATATGGCTCGTCTGCTGATTTTGGTCATATCTTTTGAAATCAGAAAATAAAGAGTAGTATGTCAGCCACAAAGAGATGTCTTAGATACCACAGCAATCCAATGCACATTTGAAGTTTGTAAACATGTTCTATTTTTAGCTAGGGGTCCGTTCGATCCATAATGTCCAAAGTAGTATAATCAATAACTACTCAGTCACTCCCCGACCGTATCCCTGTTCCGAATAACTAGCAGAATGTTTGTACTTCAAAGCCTAACTGGGTAACAGCTACTAGAGGCAGGCAGTCCTACGGGGACCAATTCCTCTGTCCCAAGTACACCCAGGTACACCAGGTTCTCTAGCTCTGTAAAGGTTACATACACATGTAAATGTTCTGACTTATTCAGCTCATGACTAGGAAAATCATGACAGATCTGTCTCTTTGCAGTACATATCAAAACTAATTTCACCCACCAATTTATCTGCAAGGAGGGAGCATTCCTTGAGCTGGTGTAATGTTGGTTAATTCACCCACCCCCCAAAGCCCTCTTTTGCCCCCACACACACCCCAAACACCCCCACCCCCCTCCTCCCCCAACCACCCTTTCCACCCTCACCCCCCAACCCCCTCCACACACACAGCCCAGACAACTATGGGGTTTAAAAATGAGCAGCGGTGAAATAGCACGCACACGTACACTCACCGATCTGCAGAATCCCACTGATGCCCACCAGTAGCAGGGAACCTAGCAGGGACAACAGCAGCCAGACAACCACTGTCCAGCCTCCACATGGTCTACGCACACAATCTGCTACACGCTGCCCTCGCATGGCTCGCTGTCTGACTGACGCTCCAATCAGTCTGGGTGCCTGGTGGAACACACACTTACACACACAACCAATCAGTGCACTGGACTCTCTATCTCCGTCTCTGTCTCTGTCTCTGTCTCTGTCTCTGTCTCTGTCTCTGTCTCTGTCTCTGTCTCTCTGTCACTCTCACACACACTATACCTACCTTCCTGCCTTTTTCTGTTTCTCTTCACTACTGAAACAGTCCTGGACCCCTAATACTGGTACTCACTGCCCACCACTAGTCTACTACTACTACTCATAATCAATAACCATTGTATTCTCAACATAGTATTGGATAGTCGTTTCTAGTGCAACCCCCTGTGTGTGTGTGTGTGTGTGTGTGTGTGTGTGTGTGTTGTGTGTGTGTGTGTGTGTGTGTGTGTGTGTGTGTGTGTGTGTGTGTGTGTGTGTGTGTGTTGTGTGTGGTGTGTGTGTGGGTTGTGTGTGTGTTGTGTGTTGTGTGGTGTGTGTTTGGTGTGTGTGTGTGTGTGTGTGTTCCAGTGATGGAGAGGAGAGGTGTGAGTGGGCACGCCATGCTGTGTGTCTGTGTCCACTCCAGATTGATTGGCACTAAAACAACTCCCAGTGTGCCCCAGGACCTGCTGGAGCATGAAGCCGACTGGCCCATTTCCCCAGGCCAAAATGGCTGCCTAGCTGCCTACTACACTGCCACCCCACCCCACTGCACACTGGCTGGCTGCTAAAACACTGGGCACAGAGAAACTGTTGTGACCTGTGGTGAGCATGCTGGTACAAAATGGATACCAGTGCCATGCATCACCCAGGTGGCAGTGAGTGGACATGTGCCACCGCTACCCCAACAGAGTGGCAAACATTCTATTTTCTTTTCAAATTTGTCTATTCTGTACTACGGAGGGCAGTAAGTAAGGGACACCAGTAGTTATACAGTATGTCTAGAAGGTGTAGACAGTACGGGTGCATCAAAGCTGGGACTAAGAGACTGATAAACAGCTTATTTCTCCGGTACCCTGCCCTGAACCACCTGCTATACTAGGAAGCACAAAAAACGTGACCAAAAAATCTGGTTTCATAGGGAGCAGCAAGAAACATTGCAAACTGCCGCTGCTGCTTGATTTCTCTTGATTTTGCCAACAAACAGCTCTTGCCTGGAGGGATGTTTGTTTTTCAAAATAGGTCTGACTCCAGTAATAAACTCTTTAATTGCATAGAACTATTGTCCTGAAATCACATCCTCATGCTCATATTTATCCACTGAATTCTGAAGAAAAGTTTGGTTTGTATAATTGTTTGATAAAGCGGTAAGCAATCTAAATGTGAAATATTTTCAAACGTCTTTTATTGAGGAAAATGCTTGTTTTGCCTATGTTTGATCAGACTTTTGGGTTGGTTGTTTGTCTTTGTATTGGACCAAAAGCCTCATTGACCTTACAGAGGAATGTGTACTAGTTAGTTTGGGGACTGGGGACGGATGATGAGGGGAGAAGGAGAATATGATATTGGCCCCTAGAGATAGTGGACATTCCGAGCCCAGGGGCCAACAAAAAGACATTTCTGCTGTCTGTGGTCCCGATCGTCAGGCCTAAATGCTGCTTCCTGCAATCTGTCACTGGAACTCTCCGAAGCGCTTAGGCAGCCGATGACACCACAGGGGCGCCTCTCGGCTCCTGGGAGAATAGGAGGAGAGGGGGGTAAGCAGCAGCTAGAAGGGGAGGGTGGCAAGACCAAATTCACCTGCTCCTCTACCTGTAGATATGTGTCCAGTTCAGTTGGATTCTTCCCATATGTTGTAGTATAGTGTAGCTACACTGTATATTACCATAGCAGATGCTGTAATGTACTGTAAATACACTGACAGGTCAGCGAGGCCAAGTATCCTCCTCTAACACCCTTCAGCACCAATCAACAGCTTAACAAACCCGCTAACCTTGACCCTGTTCAACTACACTAACCCTGGCCAATGCATTTGGAGCCTCTACCCTGTGTTATTTAATTTAATTGTATTGACGGCCATATTCCATGTATGGAAGGCCATGACATTGAGTTGAAAGGTGAAAGGCAGGAGGGAGGAGGTTGTGGAGAGCAGAGGCAACCAGAGGTCATTGTGCTGTCCAATTAGGAAGCAGGGATTTTAATGCGGAGCCACCCAGCACCATGGCTGTTCCATTGGGCACAGCATGCTAACAAACCGCTCGAAACCCTGGGACAAATGGTTCAGTTATGAGGGATGAAAAATAATCTAGTCCCCAATGTTGTATTTTTCAATACTCCATTCATAACGGGATGTAGCGCAGATCCGCCGGGGAATAATGTTGCCTTTTGTGTCGGCTGTGCTTCCCCTCCCTCCTCTTTGCCCCGCGCCCTGAGAAATAGCTGAAAGATCCTCTGCCCCATGAAAATACCCCTGAACGTCCGAGATAACCAGGAATATAACACTCTGACTCTCTCTCACGGTCACTCACACTAAAAGGGAGGAATTTTGACCCCTTTAAATTCAGATTCTTTGCGTCGGTCGACAGGTCTATCTGCCCCTTATCCATTTCCATGGGTAACATCATCCCCGCATTGCATATTTCTTGTTCTTTGCCCATTAAGACGCAGCAAATAAGACAGAAGAGTCATATCTTCAATCAGTTATTGACAAAAAGAAAATMATTTTCATGCTAACATAGGGTTGTAGAGTTATAATTGGTTATAATTGTGATATTGTTTTGTAATTTTCCAATTAAAATGCCACTTTAGAAATCCCTCATTATTTATGTTCTTGTTTCATCCACTGAAATATTATTTGATTAACTACAGAGTGAATATAGTTATACAAAACCACTGTGGTGAGACATTCAAAAGGCACATTTCACACTACTTTCCAATCACTGGCTTGAAATATAATATCTATTTAAACTAAGAGTTAGGATAATGTGCAATTTGAAAAATTTACCAAAACATAAAGAAATTATAATAATTTTCAAAGATACCTGGAATAAAAGTTGCTCTCTTTTCCCACAGGATAAATAAAATAAAATAAATTTCCAAAAATATCTACAAACAAATTGTCCTTCGATTTTCTGATGGCAGGTAGCTCACAGAACAGTTCCCCAACTCTTGCAGCAGAAAAACATAGGAACTTTGTGTGGAAATAGAGGGAGAAAAAAACAGTCGTCCGGCTCTACATGTACCAAGCTGTCTTTCATCTCCTTCACCTTTCCGTGATTATAAGTACCTGGCTTCAGTGACAAGGATTACTTAAAACAATAAAGACAACAGCATTGTATGTTAATATCCTAATGCCCCGTGACTGCCTATGGTTAGAAGAAGCAGAAGAGAAAAAAAGGAAATGTTGAAAGCCAACCCTTCACATGTACATCTCCAGTTTCAGCTAGCGCTCATTCAAGGTGCGGTCTTCCTCATCTAAGGGACTGTACAGTCACAAGGGGAGAATATGGAGGAGAGGGCAGTGGCTGTGGCTGTGGCCGTGTGCATGTGTGTGTGTGTGTGTGTGTGTGTGTGTGTGTGTGTGCGTGCGTGTGCGTGCGTGTGTCTCCCACCCACAGTCACAATAGTAAAGTAACACAGTGTGAAACTGATTCAATGTTTCAGGTTCAGAGATTTGAAATAGAATTGCACCTTTAGTGTTTTTTTGTGAAAACAAAGAAACAAAAACGGACTCAAATATGATTGCAACAGCATTCAAACATGAGACACATCTACAGGGCACTGAGAGAGGTATATGTTTTTGTATAAGAGCACAAGCATGACATGATAACTGCCAGGTCTACAAAATAGAAGTTTCCATGAGTTGTGAGTTCAGGTACGCCTCCGCGCAACAGCAAACCAAGGAAAGTAAGAGGGGTGCTCGACAACAATGACAAAATCCAACAAAAGGGCTTACCATGAATAACTTGCAAAAGGTCTAATTCGAGGCGGAAAGGAGTTGGAGCACTCAAACAAAAACGGCAAAAGTCAGAGATTAATTTTATCCATTGTTCAGGATGAGTACAGGTGACTGATGCTTCCTTCCTCGAATAAGTCCTTTTTCATGGTAAGTCCATTTGTTGGATTTCCATGATGTGTCTTTGGTCACACGATACTTCCAGCACTCACTGAAATATACCTAGCATGTTTGTATAGAATAACAACATGCAGGGAAAATAGAGCAGTATCGAGTAGACCCCCCCCCCCTCCCCCCGGCCACAGGGGGGGTTCCATTTTTCTCATAATCAGAATAATTATTTTGAAGTCATAAGAGCACACCTGCTGTGAGGTCAATACAGTACTTGACCTTTTTACTGTACTCTCAATACCTCTGCACATAAAACCATTCACAGTATACTGTATCATAAGGAACTTTGTTGATATCAGTGACAATATTATATTAATTTGAAGAACTGAGGTATTGACGGGGTGGCCTGTTACAATAAATCACAAAACAACGCAACCAAATATAGCTCTTATCTCTGCTACTGGTCCGGTGCATTGCTACAAGAACAGGAAGGTTGAAAAGATTATAGTAGCAGTAACCCTACAGTCATACAGTACAAGCCGAAACAGGAGGCCTCCATCCTCAAATTGCGTATTTCTCACACAAGAAAAAGCCCTGAGCCCCCCATCCCTCGGCTGAATTGAATGGAGCCTCAGCAGAGAAACGTGGCTAGCTGCTCAGGCTCATTGTTAAGGTTCTCAAGGGCCAATTCAGGGCGCCTTCCTATGTTGTCACCGGAGTCATCGGATGAGCCAAAATACAGGAATTTTGTTTCACAAGGCTAATCCTCTATAGTCTGAACCTCCAGGATTGGAGCCCAAACAAATTCTCTAACTGAGATATTAGCTACACTGTTAGTCGGATCATTTCGTAACCTGCTTGTGAGAGAAAAGGAAAAGCTAGCAAAAGCTAAAGCAACATGGTGCCATTATAAACACCACTACCCTCCTTGATCACTACTTCTCTTAATGCCACCACTGACTACAATAATAACAAATGCTACATACGACAACTACCACTGATAATCTATTCATATAACATATATTCACCCCATTATTGGAGCCCTTGATAAAGATGAGCATAAAAGACTGTAAAAAATAAATTATACAAATACTAAGCTATACCGTATGCTCAAAAAACTAGATTGTTTTATACTAATACAATTGCTCCGAAAAAATATTAATATTTTATTTTCTAAGAAAGATAGGTGTCAAAATGATTGCGCACCCTCCCCTTGCTAGGATGACGCAACCTAGTTTTTTTCCTATATATAATGTTTTTGAGATCGGAGAACCTATTGGAAGGGATCTTAGACCATTCTTCCATGCATAATCTTTCCAGATCATTGATATCTTTTGGTCTGCGCTTACGGACTGCCCTCTTCAATTCAAACCACTGATTTTCAATGGGGTTCAAGTCCGGAGACTGAGACTGCCATTGTAAAAAAAATATTTTGTGGTCAAATAACTATTTCTTTGTTGATTCTGACGTGTGCTTAGGGTCATTGTCTTTCTGGAAGATCCACTCGCAGCTAAGTTTCAGCCTCCTGGCAAAGGCAACCAGGTTTTTGTCTCAAATGTCCTGGTACTTGGTAGAGTTCATGATGCTGTTGACCTTAACAAGGGCCCCAGGATCAGTGGAAGCAAAATAGCCCCATAACATCAAAGATACACCACCATATTTTGCAGTAGGTATGAGGTCATTTTCTGCATATGCATCCTTCTTTCGACGCAAACCCTCCACTGGTTTGCATTGCCAAAGGCCTCTATTTTCTACTCATCTGGTAAATAGCACCCAGTTCAAAACCAAGTGCCAATGCCGTTTAACTCCAGGAGTTTACACTTGTTGATTGCTCTCAATAAAGCCTTTTTTCTGGCAACCCTTCCAAAGAGCMTATTGGCATGGAGGTGGKTTGTAGATTGTTGGTTTGTAAATTGTAGATTTGAAGACATTGTGACCCTAAAATGCAAACAAATTCTGTAATTCTCCAACTGTGGCCCTTGCCTCCTGAACCATCTTGCTCACTGTGCGTCGGGACAAGATACACAGGCATCCTGTTCCAGTGGTTTTAAACTTCTTAATTATTGCCCTAATGGAGGTAATTGGTATATTTATTTGTTGCTCTTTTTTTTACCCATTGTTGGATTCATGAAGGTCAACAACCATTYGTCTCTTTTAGTTTTTAAGCTCTTTGCCTTTTCCCATGGTGATGGATGACAAATGATTTTTACATGTGTGATACCTCATTTTTAAACCTCAGTGAGACAGGAAGCTATGGAAGGCCACAATACAGTTCCTTAAAGTAACTGCCCAGTGATAATCCAAGCCATATAGTGTTCTCTCTGCTACTGCACGGCAAGCGGTACCAGCGCACCAAGTCTGGAACCAACATGACCCTGAACAGCTAATCCAATGGCTACATGGACTACCTGCATTGACCCTATTTTGCACTAACTCTCTTGCACATTGGACTCTTCCCACTCACTCACACACACTTAAACTGACACCCCAACACACAAATAACATTTTATTTGATTCTATTTGATTTATTTGTGGCCAAAGCATAAATTGGAGAAAAAACACTTCAAAAACTTCATCTCAACTTCACTAGTATCTCAAACAGACCGTTTTATGCCATCTCCCTGAGGAGGATCAGCTGGCCAATCAGTGTGTGCTAGAGGAGGATGAGCTGGTTAATAAGCAGAATATTTTTTATGACTGGTACAGTATATGTCCACACCATTCTGTTGTTGGAGTACACCCACACCATTCCAACATAGAAAAGCTGCTTTTTAACATCCCTAATTACCATTTTTTGGAAGGAAAACTATTTACCTCATATGTGACTCATTTCAGGAAACTAGGTGTATGTTGCGCCTCACTACTTCAAAGGAGAGCCATTTGAACATACATTTAAAAAAAAATCTAAATGCGTTTTTTTTTGCCGGAAATGCCTTCTGGACAGCTGCCTCCTCTCTAACACAGCTTTTTTTGAAAGATATCATGTAGTAGAACTGCAAAAGTGTTGCTCTCCACTTTCTGGAGGACAGAGTGTTGAAATTAGTGGAATTAGAGTATGATAGCTAACGGGATGGAGAAAACACCTATCTCCGGATTACATCTTCAAACTAAGGGCAACCATGGGATCCATGACAGAGAGGGAGAAGCATCCATCCATGTATACCCGTAAGATAGTCTAGGTAGCTGCATTTTCAGATATTACACGTTTCTAATTTTGTCAGAAAGTCGTTTTCATTTCAAGTTTAAGTGTACTGTTAGCTAGCTAGCTAATGTTAGCTGGCTGGCTCGCTAGCTAACATTACGTGTAGGATCTGTGTAGTAATATTATTTGTATCTCAGAGCCATTTGCTTTGCTAGTTATAGCCTAATGTTAGCTAGCTAACACTGAACCTGGTTGGTTAGCTACCTGCAGATTCATGCAGGGAAGTATAACATCATAATTTGGGGTTATGGTTCATTGTTTAGCTAGCTAGCTAAGCTAGATGTCTTAACAAGAGACTCCACTATGCAAGTAACCATTTCAATAGAATGTGCATGATGTCACTGTGACAACTGTTGATAGACATAGCTGGTACATTTGCTCTGGCTATCTACTCCAATTTCAGAGCACTCTTGTCTGAGTGTGACAGAGCACAGAATAACTGACAAATTTACAAACGCTCAACACCTGTTGTATATGGCCRGTGTCAGTAAACGTTGGCAAAAAAGCGCAATCAAATTGTTGCCAGCCGCACAGTTGCAGTCACTCTGGATAATATAAAAACAGCCTAACCAGCTCTGCTAGGGCGAGTGAAATGGTTAGAGTGAGCTGTTCTCTCATTTGTGTCTGGAAGTAGCTGGCAAGCTAGCCAACGTTAGCCAGTTAGCTTGGGTGCTTGACTGCTGTTGTTCAGACAGAGCGCTTGGATCAACCCTACTCCTCGGCCTCACATGCGAATCCTTAAAGAGAGGGGTGGGGCTAAAGCTTAAGAGGGTGTGAAYGATGCTGAATGGGTGTAGACAAAGAAGAGCTCTCCAGTAGGTGTACCAAAACATTCAGGCCATTTATCCTTTTTCTCAAAAGTGAGGTTACAACTTTATCAATTTTCAAAGCAGAATTACTTTCCCATTCTTCCTTAACTGTAGTCTATGATATACAAATTTCTAGCTTTGAGTCTCTATACTTTTATCCAATGTAAAAAACACGAAAAACGCAGGGATGTCACTAGCTTACCCCAAATTCCCCTGTAGTAAGTAGTGCAAGGGCATTCTGTAGTGTTGACAACATAATGTAAGAACACAGCCCAAGTGGCCAGGTCCACTCTCTCTCTCGCTCTCTCTCTCGCTCTTGCTCTCTCTCAACAGCTCAGRACTGCCTGCCAGGAAGGTTATGTAAAAAATGAGGGGAAAAAAGATAGAACAAACAAAAGCCACAACGAATCAGAAACGCTCTTGATTGTGTGCCGCCGCAGAAATGTGCAAGATGATACAACGTCCAGAATAGGAAGGCACACACAGTGAGAAAGCCTGTGATTGTCTGATAGGAAAATATACAGTTTAATTAAAAATAACCATTCAACATTTAACTAATGGAGAAAAAATATATCAGTTGTGGGGGAAATAATCTCCAATCAAACTAGCACTGTTCCCCATTCACTAGTCATACTGCCACATGACAAAATCTGGAAAGCCTGATCTTGAATATTATTGTATGTGCACAGATAATGTAGAATCAACCTCCATTCAGATTTTTAATCCAACAAATCTCTTGATTGATAGAATTGTTATATTGAAAAGTGGTGGAGATGCATAATGTATACTTTCTAGATATCTCAATGTTCTAGTTGGAATGAAAACATTGTTTGTTCTTTGTTACCAAAAGGTGCTATGTTTTCTATAAATAGTTAGTTTTCTATAAAAAAAGACACTGATCTAACCCTGTCACAGCTATCAAATGCACATCTATGTACTATCAAATGTACCTATCACATGTATCATATACAGTACAGCAATAAACCATTCAACCAATCATGCCAGTCCTTCCTCAATCTCAGGCCTTTTGTGTCAGATCAAAAGGAATGCTTATATCACACCAGAAAATATTATTCCTAAAACAATGGCATGAATGCTATGGAATTTGGCTGAGATCAAAATCAATCATCTTATTTCTGAAACCTCACAACCATCACCATTCATGCCAAACCTTACCCCATTTCAAGTCGTGGCCAAAGATATTGCCACCTTTGCACTTTTTAGTAACTCACAATTTTCCCTAAAAATAAGTTGAAATTTACCAAAGTATTTGTTCTCCAAAATTCTTTATTTCACTGTTAAAGTTACAGAGCCTTTGTTTTTGATTCAGAACYTAATATATCTATTTAAATCAGARAATAAACAGAAATGGCATCGACAACATTATTGACACCCTAGACTTAATATTTGGTAACACAGCCTTTGGTCAAAATAACTGCAATCAAGCACTTCCTATAGCCATCGATGAGCTTCCTGCACCTCTGTACTGGCAGTTTGGCCCACTCCTCTTACGCAAATTGCTCCAGTTCTTCCAGATTTTAAGGGTGACTTCTCCCAACTGCTGTTTTTAGATCTCTCCATAAGTGTGTTTGGAGTCATTACCCTGCTGGAAGAYCAATGACCTTTCGACGGAGATCCAGCTTTCTGACACTTGATCTGATATTGCGCTCCAAAATGCCTTGGTATTCTCCTGATTTCATGATGCCATGCACACGTTAAAGGCACCCAGTGCCAGAGGCAGGAAAGCAACCCCAAAACATCACTGAACATCCTCCACGTTTGACTGTAGGGAAGGTGTTCTTTTCTTTGAAGGCGCTATTTCCTTTTCTGTAAATGATGGTGATGGTGTGCTTTACCAAACAGTTATAATTTGGTCTCATCGGTCCACAGGACATTCTCCCAGAATAATTTTGTTCAGGYGTGTTTTGGGAAATTGCAGTCAGGCTTTCTTATGTGTCTCTCTCAGCAGTGGGGTCCTCCTGGRTCTCCAACCATATAACCCCCTTTCAATGAGTTGGCGACGGATGGTGCGAGTTGAATTGTCGTACCTTGTGACTGAAGGTCATCTTGAATCTGTGTGGCACTTGAACAAGGTGCTTTTTCCACCATTTGAAAAAAATCCTTCGCTGCAATCTTCCATCAGGTTTTCTCTTGCGGCCACGTCCAGGGAGGTTGGCTACAGTGACTTGAGCCTTAAACTTCCTGACAACATTACGTACAGTGGAAACAGGAACATCAAGGACTATGGAGAAGGACTTGTAGCCTTGAGATTGTCCATGCTTGGCTACAATCTTGTGTCTGACCTCCTTGGATAATTCTCTGGTTTTCTTTATTTTCTCTATGCTCTTTGCAGTACACACAGCGACACAAAACAGGAGAATGAGTCCTTTTCTCTATTCAAACTGGTTGAATGAGTGATTTTTATATTGCAGGCACCTGCAATTCACCACAGGTGAGTTCAATTCCAAAGTAAAGGAGAAGCACCGGCTTGAGATCTAATTATTTTGAATACTTTTAAAAGGTGCCAATAATATTGTCCTGGCCATTTTAGGATTTCTTTGTAGAATAAGCTAAGATTTAATACATTATTCAGATTTTTTTGTTTTTTTCAACTGCAAACCAAAGACATACATATGTGGATACCAAAATATTTTTACATTTCAACAGTTTTCTGGAAGAAATAGTGTGTTATTTGAAAAAAGTGAATTGTATGGAATTTGACTGCAATCAAAACCCGTTATTATATTTGAGTTGTTCTAAACCTTAGGCAACTGCTGTATCTTATGCATGCCAACACCTACAGATGCCCAATCTTGGCCCATCTCAGTCCTATTGTGTCTGATCAAAAGGTCGCTTACTTTTTTTTTTTTTCTTCTCCTTTGCACCCCAGTATCTCTACTTGCACATTCATCATCTGCACATCTATCCCTCAAGTGTTTATTGCTAAATTGTAATTATTTCGCCACTATGGCCTATTTATTGCCTTACCTCCCTAATCTTACTACATTTGCWCACACTGTATATAGACTTTTGTATTGTGTTATTGACTGTACGTTTGTTTATCCCATGTGTAACTCTGTGTTGTTTGTGTCGCAGTGCTTTGCTCTAACTTGGCCAGGTCGCAGTTGTAAATGAGAACTTGCTCTCAACTAGCCTACCTGGTTAAATAAAGGTAAAATTAAATAAAACATTTAATTAATAAATAAACATACTTTTCTCTCTCTAAAATATGTTTTAGCTGAAGTCAACACCCATTTTCTTATCTGAAATATTCCCCTCTCAGGCCTATTGTGTCTGGTGTGCTTTTAAGCCTTATTGTGTTACATTCAAAGACATTGTTAACCCAGTTAGTGTCCTTGTTAGATATAGAATCCCACCTCGGCAGCAGCCTGCAGTAAGAATGACTGTTGAAAAGACAATTCATTGCTATCTCCCTCATCCCTCTTTCCCTCTCTTCAAACTACTAGCTGTGACAGCCCAGCATGTGTCTCAGGGTTCGCATGTCGCCAGACGGTGGACGCCATTCATGGAGGTATCTCTCAGATTCCCGGCTGGCGCTGGTGCAGGAGTCCCACAACAATGATGGCTGAGATGGTCACTAATGATTAAGAAGGTATTAACTTAGCCTCATTTCAATTGCAATATATGGGACTGAATGACCAGAATCCTACAGTGTTATCTCTTCATCTAACATTTGACATTTTGACACAAGTTCGACAAGAACTTGTGTCAACTTGAAAGCAAAAAGTTAAAACGGTGTTACTGTAGCTAGCCTCATCTGAACCTCCAGAAAGAACAACGTCCGATGTCTGTCTCTGTATAATGGATGGGTCAATAAAGATGTATTGTAGTATTGAATCTTACTGTCTTAACTGTTTCATCAAGGTGACACACCAAGTGTGGTAACATTTTACATTATGACGCATCGGAAATAGGGGGCAATCCCTAGAGAACTGATCCCTTTATATAATATTGCTCTAGAGACATTATGACTAGGGCCCTGTGTTTTGGGCTATCATGTCACATGACCTAGATTTTAACCTCTATTTCTGTTCCAGAAATTAGAATTACACCAAAAATTAAACTAATTGTCTGAGGAAGGGACAGTTTGTTAAAAAAGCTTAAAATAAAGGTAAAAATCCAGGTTATGTGACATGATTGCGAAAAACAAGGTGGACAATCCCTACACAGTAAGGAACAGTCCCTACAGAATTGAACAATAAGAAACCCTGCTCAACTAACTTACTATACATTACAACAAAATTGCCATACTACAATATACAATGCTGTTACTAAAGTCATTACAGCATTACTACACAGCGATAAGAGAAACCTAATGTACAGAAAAGTATGTTATCCAAAGAGAGCTCACACTGGTCTCCAACTAAATGTTTGTAACTGTGGTTGTGATAGAATAGTCTTTATCTACCTATGCCATGGCTATTTCAATGAAAAAAAAACATGTACTTTTTTGTTATACTTTAGTAGAATCCAGAGGAGAGAGTCCAATATAAATGGGACTGCTTTTTCAAATACTGTATACACTATCTACAGTTTCATGGTCTTGTACTGTACATGGTACAAAATGTCTCCTATATGCTATTGTTTATCGACAGGAGACCAGCACTGTGAACAATGATGATCCTCATGCAAAAAGAGCAGCCAGTAATGTTAGAGACAGTACCACCTGTCCACAGAGACACCTTTACTTAACTCCTGATAGCTCGAAGACAATAGTGACACTACCGCCCACCTCTCTGGGTGTGAGACATACCAGTACCCACAAAACAATTAGAGAGAAAGAGATGGATAACCCCCATGACATAGTTTTACATAACACTGGACAATCTTAAGGGAGGCTATTACATCCTGTGTTATGTCATTGTGTCACAGAGAGAAATTGGTTATGGTTCTATGGGTTCTCTGTACCTTTTCTCTAAATGTTATGCAGCACCTTGATTGTTGATCATGACAAAATTCTTAGCTATAATATCCTGTCACCTTTGTCATACAGAACCATCCTAGTGGGCCATCACGACATTACAAAGTTCCCAACCAGCTGATCTTACATGTACAGTAGGTCTGTAAAAAAAAAGAAATGTGGTAACATACACATGTATACACACTACATTAACAAAAGTATGTGGGAAAAAGTCTGCTCGTCGAACACCTCATTCCAAAATCAAGAGCATTAATATGGAGTTGGTCCCCCCGTTGCTGCTATAACAGCATTAACTCTTCTGGGAAGGCTTTCCACTAGATGCGTGGACTTGCTTCCATTCAACCACAAGAGCATTAGTGAGGTTGGGCCCTGATGTTGCCGGATTAGGCCTGGGGATATAGGGGATGTTGTTCCCACTGTGATGATTAAAACCTACCCAAACCAAAAACCGTGGATTATGGCAGCATTCACGGAAAACTGAAAGCGCAACCACATTTAACCATGGCAAGGAGACTGGGAATATGGTTGGGTACAAACAGTCCAGTTATGCCCTCCGTGAGACAATCAATACAGAGACAAAGTGGAGACAAACTGCTCAGACATGAGATGTATGTGGCAAGGTCAACAGGCAATCACGGATTTTACAGGGACACCAGCCACGTYGCGRACACCGACGTCTTGCACYAGGACAAGCTACACCTTCTTTGCCCACTTAGAGGGAAACAGTGCTGCTGACACAGGCCACAATCACTCCCGTTGACTGTGAGCTCTCGTTCAACGTGGCCGACGTGACTAAAACATTTAAGCGTGTTAACCCTAGCAAGGCTGCCATCCCAGACGGGATCTCTAGCCGTGTCCTCAGAGCATGCGCAGACCAGCTGGCTGGAGTGTTTACGGACATATTCAATCTCTCCCTAGCACAGTCTACTGTCCCCACTTGCTTCAAGATGTCCACCACTGTTCCTGTATCCAAGAAAGCGAAGGTAACTGAACTAAATGTCTATCGCCCCGTAGCACTCACTTCTGTCATCATCATGAAGTGCTTTGAGAGGCTAGTTAAGGATCCTATCACCTCCACCGTACCCGACAACCTAGACCCACTGCAATTTGCATACTGCCCCAATAGATCCACAGATGACGCGATCACACTGCACACTGCCCTATCCCATCTGGACAAGAGGAATACCTATGTAAGAATGATGTTAATTGACTACAGCTTAGCTTTCAACACGATTGTACCCTCCAAGCTCATCACTAAGCTTGGGGTCCTGGGTCTGAATCCCACCCTGTGCAACTGGGTCCTAAACTTCCTGACAGGCCACCCCCAGTACCTCCACCATACTGATCCTCAACAAAGGGGCCCAACAAGGGTGCATACTCAGCCCCCTCCTGTACTCCCTGTTCACCCACGCCTGCGTGGCCAAACACAACTCCAACACCATCTTTAAGTTTGCTGACAAAACAACAGTGGTAGGCCTGACCACCGACAACGATGAGACAGCCTATACGGAGGAGGTCAGAGACCTGGCAGTGTGGTGCCAGGACAACAACCTCTCCCTCCATATGAGCAAGACAGGAGCTGATTGTGGACTATAGGAAWAGGAGGGCTGAACAGGCCCCCATTAACATTGAAGGGGCTGAAGTGGAGCATGTTGAGAGTTTCAAGTTCCTTAGTGTCCACATTACCAACAAACAATCATGGTCCAAACACACCAAGACAGTGAAGAGGGCACGACAACACCTTTTCCCCCTCAGGAGACTGAAAAGATTTGGCATGGGTCCCCAGATCCTCAAAAAGTTCTACAGCTGCACAATTGAGAGCATCCTGATAGGTTGCATCACCACCTGGTATGACAACTGCTCGGCATCTGACCGTAAGGCGCTACAGAGGGTAGTGCGTACAGCCCAGTGCATCACTGGGGCCAAGCTTCCTGACATCCAGGACCTACATACTAGGCGTTGTCAGAGGAAGGTCCAAAAAGTTTATTTAGTAAATATATTCTTAACTCTATTTCCTGAACTGCATTGCTGGTTGAGGGCTTGTAAGTAAGCATTTCACTGTAAGGTCTACYTGTTGTATTCGGCGCATGTGACAAATACAATTTGATTTGCACAGCAATAGTTAAATAGGATAGACCTTTTACTAGAACACAGTATATATACTGAACAAAAATATAAATGCAACATGCAACAGTTTCAACGATTTTATTGAGTTACAGTTCATATAAGGAAATCAGTCAATTGAAATAAATAAATTAGGCTCTAATCTATGGATTGCACATGACTGGGCAGGGGTGCAGCCATGGGCGGGCATTATATATTTTATTTAACCAGGCAAGTCAGTAAACAACTAATTCTTATTTACAATGACGGCCTAGCCCGTCCCAACCCGGACGATGCTGGGCCAATTATGCACCACCCTATGGGACTCCCAATCACGGCCGGATGTGATGCAGCCTGGATTCAAACCAGGTACTGCAGTGACACCTCTTGCACTGAGATGCAGTGTCTTAGACCACTGCGCCACTCGGGAGCCACTCGGCATAGGCCCACCTACTTGGTAGCAAGGCCCACCCACTGGGGAGCAAGGCCCAGCCAATCAGAATGAGTTTTTCCTCACAAAATGGCTTCAGAAATACTCCTCAATTTCATCAGCTGTCCGGGTTCCTGGTCTCAGATGATCCCACAGGYGAAGAAGCCGGATGTGGAGGTCCTGGGCTTGCGTGGTTACACGTGGTTGCGGTTGTGAGGCCGGTTGGACGTACTACCAAATTCTCTAAAGGCGGCTTATGGTAGAGAAAGGAACATTTAATGGCAACAGCTGTGATGGACATTCCTGCAGTCAACATGCCAATTGCCCGCTCCCTCAAAACTCTGTGGCATTGTGTTGTGTGACAAAACTGCACATTTTATAATGGCATTTTATTGTCCCCAGCACAAGGTGCACCTGTGTAATGATCATGCTGTTTAATCAGCTTCTTGATATGCCACACCTGTCAGGTGGACGGATTATCTTGGCAAAGGAGAAATGTTCACGAACAGGGATGTAAACATATTTGTGCACAAAATTTGAGAGAAATAATATTTTTCTTTATTTGAAAAAATTCTGGAATATTCTATTTCAGGTCTTGAAACACTTAACATCAGTGGAGGCTGCTGAGGGGAGGATGGCTCATAATAACTTCTGGAACAGAGTGAATGATACCATTCAACAGATTCCGATCCAGCCATTACCAAGAGTCTGTTCTCCCCAATATATATATACACTCTGGGCTCCGACATTGCTTGTCCTAATATATCTTTATTTCTTAATTCCATACTTTAACTTTTGATAACCTTGTGTATTGTTGGATATTACTGCACTGTTGGAGCTAGGAATACAAGCATTTTGCTACATCYGCAACATCTACTAAATGTATTTTTTATTTAACATTTAACTAGGCAAGTCAGTTAAGAACAMATTCTTATTTACAATGACAGCCTAACCCGGCCAAACCCTAACCCATTTTGCTACATCCGCAACATCTACTAAATGTATTTTTTATTTAACATTTAACTAGGCAAGTCAGTTAAGAACAAATTCTTATTTATAATGACGGCCTACCCCGGCCAAACCCTAACCCGGACGACGCTGGGCCAATTGTGCACAGCCCTATGGGACTCCCAATCACGGCCGGTTGTGATACAGCCTGGAATTGAACCAGGGTCTGTAGTGATGCCTCTATCACTGAGATGCAGCGCCTTAGACTGCTGCACTCAATGAACAGGATGCGGTAACATACAGTACACAGGAGGCCAGGCCTCTGTCTTTTTGTCTGTGTGTGTGTCTCTCTATCGTTCTGTCTGTCTCTCACCCTATCTCTGTCTGTCTCTCTTTCTCTCTCTCCGATTCTCTCTTTGGTGCCAGCTGTCTGCCACACATGAACAGGTAGAGATGGGAATGAGAGAGGGAGCGGCCCAAGGACACCCTGATAACAAAGAGGAGTGTGCAAAACCACACTCTTTCTCTCTTTTTCTCTCTCTTTCCTCAAACATAAAATTGTACTGAATCACAAGTGGACACAATCATATTCACTCTGTATTTTATGTTTTTACATCATCAAATGTTGTGTGTAAGGCTTGGTTCTAAGTAGTTCATTTCACCAGGCTAATGGAGTTTGTTGGTGTAATTACCAGAGTAGCCTAGATAGAAGACAGTCATTCTCCACATCATTTCCTTGTTAGCTCAAACTCCCTCCAGTGGCTAAACAAGATACAGTACATACTCCCCTGGAGGACTTGGCACAATGGAATTGAAAAGATATGTAGCATACCTCAGGGGATTTAATCCATTCAATATCACAGGAAGTATTTTTCCCACATATTTATGCAATCCCAGGTATCATGTTATATGTTCCTGCTGGTCTGGACATATTCTCATGTGAAAAATGTAATAGTGCAATACCTGTGTTATTCTACTCCCATAACTCAAAGCATGCACAAAGACCTATTTATGACAGACAGTTGTCTTCAAAGCATGCACAAAGACCTATTTATGACAGACAGTTTTCTTCAAAGCATGCACAAAGACCTATTTATGACAGATACAGTTGTCTTCTTTAATTATGAGTGGGGGTCATGTCAGATTGTGATTGGGGAGCTGAGGTCACCAGGGTCCTCTTCACTTTCATCTGGGGTACTGTACTATAGATATAATCTGGTTAAAAAACGGTGTTCAATCTGGTTTAACATAGCTACTATAGACATGCCCCTAAACATGTAGCTAGTTGAGGTCACCAGGTCTTTTTCACTGTGGTGTACTTGTACCTTAGAGACCTGCCCCTAAAATGTGAAACTCAACCCTTCTCATGTTCCTCTCAGTGACGTTTAAGGTAGAAATCAAATCTCAAGGGTTCATCTGTCACAAAGAAAACAAGGCAAAAACAACATTGATCAACAAAACAATGTAATGCTTCACAAAACTGTTTTTCTCCCTTTCCGAGATTTGGTCACGTGTGGAGCTGGAGGGCAGGGACAGCTTCCTCCTCTCAGAGTTTGGAGATCAGGGCATCAGGCCAGCATGAGAAAACATTTAGAAGAGAGAGAAGATTTTGAGGGGAAAAGAGTGAAAGAAAGGGAAGTTCACAATGATGTCTCTTTTCCCCAGTGTCTCAACCTGTAGAGACACCTGACACTACTGAGTGAGTAAAAGCATAACCCTGTGATGGCAGCAAGGAATAAAACAGCAGATAGTAGCAGAAGGTTGAGTGTGAGAGGAATGTGCAGAGACAAATAGGACACAAACGTTTCTTTGTCACAACAGACAGAGACACAGAGGAGGGACAGTCACAGGGCACAGCACACAGTCATCTCTGCCCGGGGTAGGCTGTCATTGTAAAATAAGAATTTGTTCTTATTAACTGACTTGCCTAGTTAAATACAGTTAMAATTATTTGATAATGATGTTAGTTCTGTGTGTGTTATAGACCATAGTTACAATGGTGAGGTGCCTGTGTTGAACCAGTTATATTTAGAATCTAATAATAGATAACAGTTATTTGTCATTTCAAATACGACTCTGCTAAAAACTTACAGCCTCCCTTCTTCACATTTCAACATGTGAACTAGTTTTTTAAAATCAGCCTTATAAATAACGGGCCATATGCCCTTGCATGTGCAAGCCACTAGTTGTCGCTCGACTTACGGTCAATTATCTTTGGTCCACTTGATGACGGGGCACGCTTAAGTGCTCGTCCAGAGATACTTAGAAAGGAGTAGGATACTCTACTGAAGCAACTGGTCCTCCCTTGAGATGCGGGTTTCGACCGAGGCCACCACGGTAGCTCGAGTAAATAAAGAACGGTTGTCTTACGTGGGCACCGGTTGAGGGCTTGTTCTAACTTTAAATTGTAAAAGGAATGGCTAGTTATTTTAGTAGCAACCGACTGGGTTATAACGTTAGCTATCTAAGTTTGTGTGTTGCTGTAGCTACCATTAGCTAACTGGTGAGAGGTGAGTTTGTAATGCTGTTTGTTATGTCTCGTGCCTTGATTGTCATCCACGTGTGGCTACTGGTTTTTAATTAGCTCCCGGACTAACTAGCAGTCAGCTGATTAACTAGCAAGCAAGTGGCAGATTAGCCTAGGCAGCCGATAGTGGCTAAGCTAGTACAGTAGCGGATGCAAGCGAGACGTTATCTCACTCTTCACATGTTTGTTGTCAATTATAGCCTCTTCGCTCCAGGATACCTGTACACACAGCTCCTGGAGCAGAGGCTATGCCAATTCTAGTTTTGGGGCACGATGACGTCAATTCCAAACATGGCCAGAKAACTGTCCATGTAACGTCAATGAGCTAGCTAGCTAATGAACATTTTATTAGGCTAAAAACAAACATGTTATTCTTGCCTATCTATACGGCATCAACTTTGCTCACGTTGCATTGTATGAAGCCACTTGTTGCATTCCCGACATTTTCTTGCTTTAGTATGCATAATCAACTAGCTTAGCTAGCATGCATTTGCTAACATTTCATCCTTCACTGTGTGTATGTGTGTGTGTGGATCTGAATGACGTCTGCTGCACGTGGGCAGGTAGCTAGGTAGGAAGATAGTTACACAAATTGAGTGACACATTCCAAACCAGTTTGTAGGATCAATGACCAGTCATTTGTCATGCATGTGTATGGAATTTAACTTTTGACAGCTGTTTTCTCATCTTTTGTGGACATGCAAGCAAAGAGTTCCCTAGTCTCACTACATCAACTACCAACCAATTCTCATGAAAAATAGAACATAACTCATGCAATCACAGTGCTTTGACATCCATCAAACACTGATTTGCATCCTGCCATCTGATTTCCTGCCATCCATCCCCTCAACTTCTTTACAGTGATCTGCTGTGTTAACTTCATGCTGCTTGTTTGATAAGTATCACCCCATTACATCTCAACCTCCTGCATGACTCCCCCCATAATCATCTGGCCCTCAGTCCAACTGCATGTGTCCTCCCCTTGCCTGAACTGAGTGGGCCTCCACTAAACTGCATGCGCTCTCCCCTGAACTGAACTGAGTGGGTCTCCCCTCGGCGCGCTTGCTTTTCTGTGAGTGCTTCACTGACCATGGGGAAGGACAGGGGAGGTAATGCTATGGTTCTGTCGTCGAAGAGGCCGTGCCACGGGTGGGGGGACCACGGTCGCGACCTGGAAAAGCTGCGTTCGGCCCTGGAGGCAGAGAAGTGCCATAACCATCAGACTCACCAGAGGTTCTCCCTGGAGCTGCGTCRGCTCCGCGAGGAGGCTGAGAGGGAGCAGCAGCGGGCCCTGAGGGAGCTGACGGCCAGGCACGAGCGACAGAAGGCCCTGGAACTCCAGCGGCTACAGGAGGTGCTGAGGAGGGAGCAGGCTGCTGAGGTGAGACACCTGCTGAGATCCAAAGGACAGGAGTTAAAGGCGGTAGGCACTGGGCTGGAGAGGGAAGCTGCCACCAGGCAGGCCAGGGAACTGCAGCGCCGGCTGGCTGAGGAGGCCAACACAACCATCACCAAGTCTGGGTGGAAGAGCAGGGGGGAGAACATAGACAGAGAGCCTGGTTGTGTCTGCAGCGGTGCCAGCTACCGTAAGCTGGAGCAGCTGCTGGTGAGGCTGCAGGTTACGGATAGAGATGGAGAGCAGGCTGTGTTCCTCCAGCGTCTCAGACAGGAGCTGGACCTGGAGAAGGACCTCTACCTCGGCCACCTGCTTGAAGTCGACGGACATGGACGACGACTAGGGACCAGGGAGGTGAAGGAGAGGAACCAGAGCTCCTCCAGGGCTCTCAAAACCAGGCACAGGGCTAAGAGCTGTGTCCATCTCCTCAGCAGCACCACCCAGGACCAGGAAGACCACTCCCATCGCAGTGGGCCTCCACCACTGGCCCGCTCCAGGTCCCTTTCCCAGAGCTCCAAGAGTCCCTCATCCCCTCCACCCAAGAAGAGAACCAGGAGAGAGCATATGAGCGTGGCTTCAGGAAGGAACCTCAGTGCAGCTGCCCGCTGCTCCTCTCCCCTGGCTGGGGACACCTGTCGAAGCTCCAGCCCCCCTCAGACCACATCCTCACCCCATGCAGGCTGGGACCTCCAGTCTAAGTCGCCTGGGTCAGACAAGTCCTCGCCCTCCAAATACTCTGACAAAGACAACATGGAGGACAACATGGAGGTAAGCTGCTTCATATTTGCATTTTCTCACCCCTCTTCCCTTTGACTATAGGTTGATGAGGTCATTTGAGGTCACCTTTCTGGTCTCATTATAGCAAATGCCATGGCTTCTCACTTTCTAGTTTGCAAATGCATTGATTTTGATGATGTAATGTGTTTCTGATTTGTTATTCAAGTCATTTGGGCATATGCTTTAATAATGCCAGCACAGGCTTTAGAAATGCAACCTTGCATATTTTTATTTTGCTCAATGAGCGTGTAAGATATGCAGTATAAAGCAAAAGCAATCCTTATAGTCATCGTCTTGGAAGGAGATCAGATAAAAGCTCAAGGAAATTGGATTAGGTCCGCTGGTCATAAACACCATGTCATTTCAGCAATCCATGACACCCACCATCACATATTGTTCTGAAATAGTTTATTGTAGTTAGAAACAGGTAAGATTAGCATTCCTGCAGCATTATTTTGTTAGCTTAATTTCTCAGATAAAATTAATTGATTGCGCCCAAATTTGCCCTTTTTTGATTTATAAGATTCAAATATAGTACCCAACATCCAATGTTAGCCAGGAGTAGCCACTTGGATTGCAGCTAGATAGCTGCGATGATCCGGTGTAAAGGTCCAGAGCTTGTGGTAGGAATCCGGAGATGTGGTAGAGAAAAAGCAGTCCGATATGCTCTGGGTTGATATGTGCAAACTGGCAGGTATTGACCGAGCTGAGGCTGGCTGGTGTCCGAGTTAACAGCGAAGACCGCTAGCAGTGGATAACTGACTACTGGTTAGTAGCTAGTTAGCTGGCTAACTTCTGATGGGGGGGGGGGTTCCGGGTTCTAAAGTATAAAAATAGCAGATCCGTACCACATTGGGTGAGGCGGGTTGCAGGAGAGTATATTCAGTCCGTAGATTGAAAGTGAGATAAAAAAAAAATATATATATATATATATATATATATATGAAAAAAGAGAAACTATTTACACGGGACAAGACAAAACACACATCCGACTGCTACGCCATCTTGGGATGTAGTCTAACTAGTCTAAAGCAGGCCAGTTTAATTACCTTCAGAAGTCACATAATTTGTTTGCAGTGCTCCTCCTTGTCTGGCAGTGCTCCTCCTTGCACAAAGGCGGAGGTAGCGGTCCTGCTGCTGGGTTGTTGCCCTCCTACGGCCTCCTCCACGTCTCCTGATGTACTGGCCTGTCTCCTGGTAGCGCCTCCATGCTCTGGACACTACGCTGACAGACACAGCAAACCTTCTTGCCACAGCTCGCATTGATGTGCCATCCTGGATGAGCTGCACTACCTGAGCCACTTGTGTGGGTTGTAGACTCCGTCTCATGCTACCACTAGAGTGAAAGCACCGCCAGCATTCAAAAGTGACCAAAACATCAGCCAGGAAGCATAGGAACTGAGAAGTTGTCTGTGGTCACCACCTGCAGAATCACTCCTTTTTTGGGGGTGTCTTGCTAATTGCCTATAATTTCCACCTTTTGTCTATTCCATTTGCACAACAGCATGTGAAATTTATTGTCAATCAGTGTTGCTTCCTAAGTGGACAGTTTGATTTCACAGAAGTGTGATTGACTTGGAGTTATATTGTGTTTAAGTGTTCCCTTTATTTTTTTGAGCAGTGTATATACCTGTTCTGAAAGTCCCCAGAGTCTGCAACACCACTAAGCAAGGGGCACCACCAAGCAAGCAGCACTATGAAGACCAATGAGCTCTCCAAACAGGTCAAGGACAAAGTTGAGGAGTACAGATCAGGGTTGGGTTATAAAAAATATTAGGAACTTTGAACATCCCACAGAGCACCATGAAATCCATKATTAAATAATGGAAAGAATATGGCACCACAACAAACCTGCCAAAAGAGGGCCGCCCACCAAAACTCAGACCAGGCAAGGAGGGCATTGATCAGAGGGGCAACAAAGAGACCAAAGATAACCCTGAAGCATCTGCAAAGCTCCACAGCGGMGATTGGAGTATCTGTCCATAGGACCACTAAGCCATACACTCCACAGAGTTGGGCTTAACGGAAGAGWGGCCAGAAAAAAAGCAATTTCTTAAAGAAAAAAATAAGCAAACACGTTTGGTTTTTGCCAAAAGGCATGTGGGAGACTCCCCAAACATATGGAAGAAGGTACTCTGGTCAGATTAGACTAAAATTGATTTTTTTGGCCATCAAGGAAAACGCTGAATGTCAACTCTGAATGTCCTTGAGTGGCCTAGCCAGAGCTGTTCAGCAACGATCCACATCCAACCTGACAGAGCTTGAGAAAATAATGGGGGAAAAACTCTCCAAATACAGGTGTGCCAAGCTTGTAGCATCATACCCAAGAAGACCAAGGCTGTACTGAGTAAAGGTTCTGGATACTTATGTAAATGTGCTTTGTAGAGGTCGACCGATTTATGATTTTTCAGCGCCGATACCGATTTATTGGAGGACAAAAAAAAAAGCAGATTTGTATTTATTTATTTGTAATAATGACAATTACAACAATACAGAATGAACACTTATTTTAACTTAATATAATACATCAATAAAAATCAATTTAGCCTCAAATAAATAATGAAACATGTTCAATTTGGTTTAAATAATGCAGAAACAAATTGTTGGAGAAGTAAAAGTGCAATATGTGCCATGTAAAAAAAGCTAACGTTTAAGTTCCTTGCTCAGAACATGAGAACATATGAAAGCTGGTGGTTCCTTTTAACATGAGACTTCAATATTCCAAGGTAAGAGGTTTTAGGTTGTAGTTAATATAGTATTTATAGGACTATTTCTCTCTACCATTTGTAYTCCATATACCTTTGACTATAGGATGTTATTATAGGCACTTTAGTATTGCCAGTGTAGCAGTATAGCTTCCGTCCCTCTCCTCGCTCCTACTTTGGCTCGAACGAAGAACACATCGACAACAGCCACCCTCGAAGCAGCGTTACCCATGCAGAGCAAGGGGAATAACTACTCCAAGTCTCAGAGCGAGTGACGTTTGAAACGCTATTAGCGCGCACCCCGCTATCTAGCTAGCAATTTCACATCGGTTACACCAGCCTAATCTCGGAAGTTGATAGGCTTGARGTCATAAACAGCGCAATGCTTGAAGTGCGGTTTGAATGAATTTTTAYGAGCCTGCTGCTGCCTACCATCGCTCAGTCAGACTGCTATATCAAATCATAGACTTAATTATAACATAATAACACACAGAAATACGAGCCTTAGTTTCYGGATTCGACCATATTAATGACCTATCATTTAGAATACAAAACGTTTATTATTATCGCGAATACCCTGACTCTGCGTGCAATGAACGGAAGAGAACTGACACAATTTCACCTGGTTAATATTGCCTGCTAACCTGAATTTCTTTTAGCTAAATATGCAGGTTTAAAAATACGTACTTCTGTGTACTGATTTTAAGAAAGGCATTGATGTTTATGGTTAGGTACACGTTGGAGCAACGACTGTCCTTTTTCGCGAATGCACACTGCATCGATTATATGCAACGCAGGACACGCTAGATAAATTAGTAATATCATCAACCATGTGTAGTTAACTAGTGATTATGATTGATTGTTTTTTATAAGATAAGTTTAATGCTAGCTAGCAACTTACTGCATTCGCGTAACAGGCAGGCTCCTCGTGGAGTGCAATGAGAGGCAGGTGGTTAGAGCGTTGGACTAGTTAACTGTAAGGTTGCAAGATTGAATCCCCGAGCTGACAAGGTAAAAATCTGTCGTTCTGCCCCTGAACAAGGCAGTTAACCCACTGTTCCTAGGCCGTCATTGAAAATAAGAACGTGTTCTTAACTGACTTGCCTAGTTAAATAAAGGTGTAAAAAATTATTATTATTATTTCTTAATCTGCTAAATCGGTGTCCAAAAAGTAACGATTTCCGATTTGTTATGAAAACTTGTAATCAGCCATTCCGATTAATCAGTCGACCTCTAGTGCTTTGTCATTATTGGGTATTGTGTGTAGATTGATTAGAGGGAAAAAACGATTTAATCCATTTTAGAATAAGGCTSTAACTAGAAAAGTCTAGAGGTATGAATACTTTCTAAAAGCACTTTTAGATGTCTCATGGTAGGGTGGGATATGCAAAAGGGGTCAAATTTGAGAATGTTTATCTCTTGAATGTTTTGGAATTCGGGTCCAAAAAGTCACTTTCTGAGCACTTCTACAATGGGCAAATATGTATGGAAGGTTTCGTTAAAATCAAAATGGGCGCTGTCAAAAACGGATTGAAATCAAAATCATTTACCCAGTTGTCTTGCATGTTTGAACTGCTGCTGGCTGACACTCTGCTCTTTTTCTCTAGCTGTTGTTTTCCTATCAGTGCTCCCCGCCCCCAGTCGGGTTTCAATTAAAGATTTAAAGAGGTCATACGCAGAGCGGGTGGGAGATTGGGGCTGTATGAGAGGAGAGCATGTTAGGGTTGGTTCCATTCATTGCCAAGGTCACGCTCACCCCAGTGCCGTGTAATTAAAGTTTTAACTGATGAGAAAATGGGGTGAAATGCAGTGAGAAGGAAAGGGTGTATCTGTTCTGTCTTTGTCTGGAGAGGGATGTTCTCTTGCTCTCCCTTTCTGTGCTATAGGCCAGGGCATTCACTTTCCGTTTTCTTGCAGAGGCGGTTAGTTATGACATGCAATAAACATGTCTCCTACAGTATTTGTTATTTGCTAAATCATTTCAATCATTCCTCCTGGCAATGTGCCTCAGGCCCTGCAATGGTCATGACCAGGATGTACAGAATGAAGCAGAGAAATCCTTGTCATCATGACAGGCACCTCTTATCCTCCTGAGGGATTTAGGCTACCAGGGTTGGTGGAGCATGGTGTGGGGATCTGTGGAAGGAGTGATAAAGCATTCTGTTTAATTGAAACAGTGACCGGAGTCTTAAAACTTGGCTTCAGACAGAGGTCGACAGGCCTCCATTTTCATTTTGATTACTCAGTCAGGTGCCCAGAAATAGATCTGCTTTAATGGGATGACATGCTCACTCACCCTCCCTAATACTGGAGAGTGGAGAGACACACGTGCAAACCCATGCTGCTGCGTATTATTACTACACATCTAAATGCATGGGTTCTCTAGCCAGCCAAGCTCCAATCTGTCTGCTCCAGCTAGCAAGAGCAGCTAAAAGTGATGCATACACTATTACAGTGCTGAATTTCCCCTTTTTATAGCTTCAGTTAAATTGCACAGACCAGAATACATGATCAGTCACTTTGGAAGGAAGGCTCTTATTTTTAAGGCAGATTCTAATTTCTCTAGCTGGAATATATGCCCAGCCTTGCCTCAAAATAAAGTGCAGATACCCAGGAGAGGGTTGAATTAAGCAGCAATTAGCTAATACATTATTGAATTACTAATAAGTTAAATTCAAAACCAAGACAAATATTGCACCCTAAATTCACAACTACTTTGTATGAGGCTACAGCAATGTTATGTTTATAAGCTGGTCGGCTACACCACTATTCCAATGTTTTTTGTTGTTGACATATTTCAAGATGTTATTGGTAGATACTCTCTTTACGTGCGCTCTAAACGTGCCGACCCTATGGCATGCTATGTAAACCAGTGGAATCAATCCTTAATGGGGTGATTTGATCTGCGGTCACGTCTCCTTGTTTGAGTTGCTTGGGGATGGGAGAGTGACAGCGTTCTGGGCCAGGTTATAGGTCTGGTAACTGATCATCTGCTGCTTGCAGAGTACTATTTAAACAAGGAAGGTCTGCAACTCAATGTGGGGGAAAGACCTGATATTGCTCCACCATCATTCAGTTAGAAATCCCTATCTGGAAGGAGTCCAACTTTGATATGTMATTTCCTCCTCATGGAATGAGATTCATATTCATTGGACGGCCACTGCAGCATTTACAACTCTCCCCTCTGCCTAGCTACAACTACAGTACGTAAGTCAGTCAGCAGGTTGCTGCCTGCTATAAACCAGGACAGGGTTTTGGCTTCAGCAGCTCACCCCAATTTGTCTGGACTATTGACTGTATGGTTAGTTCATGCTTGGCTATGAGTCTGCCTAGGTTTGTGTTCATCTCCCTGGGAGTACTGTCTCTCCCTYTGTTTGCACGATTGAGAAGCAATTAGTAGAGTAGCTGAATGGTCTGACTCTCAGCTTTGATAGATATGAATCTCAGCCAGCTGAGCTGCAGGATCATATGACAAGTTAATTCGCAAGACACCTGGGTGTGACGGTGACGCTGTGTGTATGTTGGTATTTGTGTGTGTGTGTGCACAGTATGCCATCGCTCTGCCTTCAGCCAGCCTTCCTGTGTAGCAGTGTGTGTGTGCCTCTTCGACAATCAATAGGCAAGCAACATCATTCCAGCGTCATCTCCGTGGAAACCAGCTCGAGCTGCAGTTGTGATTGGCCACCTCCCAGAGGCTGTCTTGATGTGATAGGAGGATAGAATCCCTTTCTTCCCACCCCCTCTCATGAACACAAACGCACACAGTCACACAGTTTGTTTTTCCCCTTCAGTTGGTCATCATCTTCCTTCACCTTAATGTTGTTATATGGGAAACGGGAATTAGACAGTTCATTGAGCCTCGTTGTTTTTAGCAGCAGCGTCAACAAGGAGACCGGCACAGCTGGAGACCACTTGCATCTCAGCCAGCAGAGCGGGAGAGAGAGGACTGGAGAGGAGGTTGGACCTGTTAGTTAAACCAGTAATTTTCACCTGATCTTGTTTGCCTTCACACACACAATATACCAGCAGTACTTCTTCTGTGCTGTCGTCACAGAGAGCCAGAGTCAAGCTCATCTTCTAAGTGACGTACGAACTGCTAATGACTAGGCTTTCCTTTCCTGTTCCCGTTTTGTGGATGAGCAACAATGACAGATCCATCCCTCTGTGGCGTACGGAGGAGTGGGGAGGCAGCCTCCCTCAGTCAACCTAGCAAGTAGGACCCGGACTCAATCTGCACGCTTCACTGTTCTTATTAAATAGGATCACGGGGAAGTACATGCATGATCATTGCATAATTTCTACTGCAAATGCTTCATTGTTTGGTGTCTGTGCATGGACGTGCTATAAGAAGTGTTTGTCGTGAGTACACAATATCCTGCAGTATTTGAAGACTGTTTTTTTGTGGGAGACGTCATTGAGGGCATTTTTCCAGCCCCCCCTAAAAGTTCAAATTTTAAAGGAGGAGCTCTCTGGATTTTTTGTCTTGAGCTGGTTTTCTCTTGGAAATGTTGTAAGGAATATTTTATAAAAGGAACCGAATGAGGCAGTCTACCACTTAGTGCTATTTCTGTCACCGTGAAAGCGCCATCTTAGGGGTCTGACTAGCTACATTAACAAACTTATGAGGCGGCTGTGTTCTGTTACTGATGAGCCTGGTAATTACATCGCTGAGCTTACTGATCTTTTCGTGTCGGACACTTGAACTCAGCTCAGACCAAGTTACTACACCCCCACCACCCCTTTTGTAAACTTACTGAAGATCAAGGAAGAGAAAGAAGGGGACAGGAGGGTGTCAGGGTAAAAAACAATTATCCTTGGTGGAGGCTGATCCATGATAACCTCCACCCCCCCCCAGCAGTGAATGACAAGATTGTGTCGCCCTTGCCCCCCCTGTTGGGCCTATTGATTTCTGCTGCTAATGCACTGCCGCTGCCTGCTTGTGACAGTAGAGAGTAATGTATGACCTGTGCACCAGGACCGAGCAGCCACCGGAACCTGAACCGGAGAAGCCTGCGTCTGCAGTGGATACAGACATGGAAAGGAGCAGTCGTGGAAAGGCTGAGGCCCCAGGACAGCAGAACAGGGAGAGGGATACTACGACAGAGGAGCAGCCGTATACTACTTCTACCAAGGGTGACTTAATGGACAAGGAACATCTAGACCGTGCCACTGTGACACCCACAGCATTGCTGGGCAAGAGGCATCACTCGCTCTATGAGGACCTCAACGACTGCGAGGTGGACCGGTTTCGCAAGGTAAGTCCTGGACTAGAGTATGTTGTGATGGTGTACCTGTAACCCATCTCTACCTTTTTAATCCCTGAAATAGTTAAAATTCCTCCAGAAAAGATACACTGGACCTGTAGGACCCCCTAGAGTTTTGCGGCATCGCTGCAAAGTATTGGCTGTTGCATGCATGGATGGTCTGTTAATTAGATTGAACTGCTTATCTGACGCAGATTTCCTGCAGTTTGAAATGGGCCAGTTCTCTCGCAACTCTGCATAGGAACTTGTATGAGTATGTTGTCAGTTAAGCCTGTATGTTTAGGTTGTCATTGAACGTCCTGATCTGATCCTGCTTGAGTGCTATCGTAGGCAGCCCTGTTTTAGGTTGTCTGTCAATGAATGAACTGCCAGTTTGAGTACTGGTCTGAAGCAGGATTGTTTACAGTGGGAGAAAATGAAGTATTATGGTCAGAACAAGCAAGGAGGTGGGCCAAGCATGAGCTAGCAAGATCCTATTGGCGCATTGTAGCATGTATTTGCATATTTCCGTTAGGGAATGTGCACACTTCAGAAGGAGGCAATCTCAATTCTAAATTCGACCTTGCAGTCCTGCTAAACAACAAAACAAATGTAAMATTTTGGCAAAGCGTCATGTCTCAAACGTAGTGCACTATATTCGTAACAGATTCTTGTAGCTTTGGTAACTGAAACATTGAGATCAGATGTTTCATTGATGAAAACATTTGCAGAATGTCGGCCCAGTTTCACTCAGTTCCGTCCTCTACCACTACCGTCGACTAGACTTCCTCTCACTACCGTAGTTGGTGATGAGAAAACGTCTAAACGGATGCTTCAGCTTTATAGCCCCTGTGACGTGTCAGGGTTACCCTATCTGTCTGTGACTTCACTGTTAGTTTTATACTAGTTTGGTTGAGAATATAACCATCGGAATGGAGGTAGCCTATTAAAAATCACTTACAGTTGAAGYCGGAAGTTTACATACACCTTAGCCAAATACATTTAAACTCAGTTTTTCACAATTCTTGACATTTAATCCTAGTAAAAATTTCCTGTCTTAGGTCAGTTAGGATCACTTTATTTTAAGAATGTGAAATGTCAGAATAATAGCAGAGTGATTTTATTTCAGCTTGTATTTCTTTCATCACGTTCCCAGTGGGTCAGAAGTTTATATACACTCAATTAGTATTTGGTAGTGTTGCCTTTAAATTGTTTAACTCGGGTTAAACGTTTCGGGTAGCCTTCCACAAGCTTCCCACATTAAGTTGGGTGAATTTTGGCCCTTCCTTCTGACAGAGCTGGTGTAACTGAGTTTGTAGGCCTCCTTGCTTGCACACACTTTTTCAGTTCTGCCCACAAATGTTTTATATGATTGAGCACCACAACATGGTGCTGCCACCCCCGTGCTTCACGGTTGGGATGGTGTTCTTCGGCTTGCAAGCCTCCCCCTTTTTCCTCCAAACATAACGATGGTCATTATGGCCGAACAGTTCTATTTTTGTTTCATCAGACCAGAGGACAAAAAGTACRATCTTTGTCCCCATGTGCAGTTGCAAACCGCAGTCTGGCTTTTTTATGGTGATTTTGGAGCAGTGGCTTCTTCCTTGCTGAGCGGCCT
Organism: Salvelinus sp. IW2-2015; assembly: GCF_002910315.2. Classification (NCBI taxonomy): domain Eukaryota; kingdom Metazoa; phylum Chordata; class Actinopteri; order Salmoniformes; family Salmonidae; genus Salvelinus; species Salvelinus sp. IW2-2015. The sequence goes on along the minus strand of NC_036860.1, from coordinate 18,598,447 downwards.
TTCAGGTTATGTCGATATAGGACTTGTTTTACTGTGGATATAGATACTTTTGTACCTGTTTCCCCCAGCATCTTCACAAGGTCCTTTGTTACCTTCAGGTGTTTGGAAATTGCTCCCAAGGATGTGCCAGACTTGAGATCTACAATTGTTTTTCTGAGGTCTTGGCTAATTTCTTTAGATTTTCCCATGATGTCAAGCAAAGAGGCACTGAGTTTGAAGGTAGGCCTTGAAATGCATCCACAGGTACACCACGACTCAAATGAAGTCAATTAGCCTATCAGAAACTTCGACATCATTTTCTGGAATTTTCCAGGCTGTTTAAAGGCACAGTCAACTTAGTGTATGTATATTTCTGACACACTGGAATTGTGATACAGTGAATAATAAGTGAAATAATCTGTCTGTAAACAATTGTTGGAAAAATTACTTGTCATGCACAAAGTAGATGTCCTAACCGACTTRCCAAAACTATAGTTTGTTAAAAATATATTTGTGGAGTGGTTGAAAAATGAGTTTTAATGACTCCAACCTAAGGGTATGTAAACTTCTGACTTCAGCTGTATAATTAATTTGTTGCCATCGTAAGGTCATGCACTACTCATAAAACATGAGCCTTTCTTGTTCAGAAACATAAACTGTCTCATACTGCCATACCGTCCCCAAAAATGTATACTTAGCAAGAGAGTTGACCTCAACCCATATTTAACACCGCTGCAGACTTCCATTGAAAGTCAATAAGGGGAAGTTTGGAACCCAGAAGATCTCTCTCATAATTGGCATCTACTCGCAGCAAGTTGACTAACTAGTAGGATGAGTGACATGGTGATGAAGTCAGTTGTGTTAAAAACGGGGGCACGTGTACATTGTTTATATTTTAACTTTATTTAACCAGGCAAGTCAGTTAAGAACACATTATTATTTTACTATGACAGCCTACCCTTGCCAAACCCTCCCCTAACCCGGACGATGCTGTGCCAATTGTGAACCGCCAAATGGGACTCCCGATTACGACTGGTTGTGATACAACCCGGGATTTAACCAGTATCTGTAGGGTCGMCCCTAGCACTGAGATGCAGTGCCTTAGACTGCTGCGCCACTCTGGACACCAAGGGTTGTTATGCACACTCATACACACAGTCTAGACACACTAAGTGTTTTCTTGTATTGTGCGTGTCACCTTTCTGTGTCCCTACATTTATGAATATGTACTAATAGGTTATTAGCGTAGAAAGAGCTTGGATTCTGGTTATGATTGAATTCTGCGGTTAGCAGCAATTGCAAAACAAAACGTGAGAGAAAATAACTCGGCTCTTTCCAAGCATCAGTAGCCTGTTTTTCATATGGAACTGAATTGCTGTTGGTGTTTTTTTTATTGAACTGTAGTGTACTACACAAAACAACACTTGCTGATTTATTTAGGGAAGGATGGGGCAGAGATAGGTGGAGGGATGGATAGAGGAAGCAGGAGGGAGGGAGAGTTTGAAGAGCAGAGAGAGAGAGTCTTCCATGTGAGTTCCCCTGAGATGGTCTGTTTTGATGAGGAGAATATGAAGCTAGCTTTCGCGTGTGGCAGTCGTGAGGTAGGACAATCCCCCGCCCGCCTCAGCTTGACCCCACTATGACATCTCTCTCCTCCCTCCCAAATATCTGCTGAGAGTAACAGAAGCACTCCGTTTCCCTGCAAGGGGAGTGAAACCAGACTACTCAGCTTTTGGAGGAACATTCATTCATATTTAAAAGCCCATTGTACAAGTACATCAGGTTAGCTTTTTCTTTTTGGTCTTAAAATCGTGTTGGGATTTTCTGAGTATTTCAGAGCTAAAAAATGATCTGTCAATGGGGGACGTCTGTTGCGCTCTCTCAGGATACTGGATGCTGGCCACTGGCCTCTCTGCCATTGCTTATCCTCATAAACAAAGCAATTAAGTCTCAATAGAAAACAAATATACTGCACCACAGACACACACACACATGGTGGTAGATGAATGGCCATCTGGCCACAGGAGCTGAGAGGGAGGGAGCATTTAAATGATGCATTAGCAATTATCTGATAGTCCTTTCAGCCCACTGGGAGGTGATCCCCAAGTATTGTTAAGATGGGAGGTTCTGTCAGTTTTTTTAGAGATTACTATTTATTTTCTGGTTACATGTGGTGCAGAGTGGGCAACCTAGTGCGTGTCCTTATTCCCCCTTTACCATTTCCAGCCTTGTGTGCGGCGTGTGACATTATAGCCCCCAACCCCCACCCAGCTGTTACAGCGGCCTATTATTCAGGAGGTGTGTGTAGAAAAAGGAGTCTATTGTGTGAGATGATGCTGTCGACGTTCCTTTGGATCTCCAATAAACCTCTGGGCTGTGATCAAATGTTTCATATGAGGCAACAGTATAGAATGTCACCTTCTTATTGAATAATGATGCGTGGAAGGGTACAGAGGTATAAATATCATACACCCCCCCCCCCCCCCCCCCAAATGCTAAATCTCCTGTGTTATTGGTAATGGTGAGAGGTTAGACTGTCTTGGGAGGTATGATCTTAGTGCCTCTATTCATGATTTTCTGTAATCATGGTAGCATCCACATTATTGTAGAAGTGATCAGAAACCTATTCTATTGTTATTTAGAATAAACGGGACTTCAAAATGACATACATTATTTACCATTCATTTCTATTGAGCACAACATCTGAAACACAACCAAAACAAACTGCAAATGCATCCAACAAGTTTGTAGAGTCACAAGCTTGATGTAGCTTTGTCATTGCGTGCTAGGAATATGGGATCAAATACTAAACTTTTGACGACTTTAGCACACACAGATGTGAATTTTTTCCAAATACTTATGACACCTTCCAATAATGGGACTAGATACAGAAAGTGCTTACATTTTCTAAATGGTAAAACCGATATATTAGAAAATGCCCTCAAATAAAAGGTGACATTCTGTACTGTCGCCTCAAATGAAACATTTGATCTCAAATCAAATGCTGGAGTATAGAGCCAAATTATACGTTTATACGTAGCTTCACTGTTCAAATAAATATGTATAGCGGCTGCCGTTTTACGGGCTCCTAACCAACTGTGCTATTTTATTTTTTCCCCCATTGTTTGTAACTTATTTTGTACATAAAGTTGCTGCTACCCGTCTCTTATGACCCGAAAAGAGCTTCTGTACATTGTAACATCGATTACTCACCTTGAACTAGACTAAGATCTTTTTCTGGTGCGCAATGTGTAATATTAAAGAAATCACAAGGTATTGCTCGCCTAAGGTAGAGTACCTCATGATAAGCTGTAGACAACTCTTGGTAGATGGTGTGTTCATCTATTATTCATAGCCATCTATTTACCACCACAAACCGATGCTGGCACTAAGACCGCACTCAACGAGCTGTATAAGGCCAAAAGCAAACAAGAAAATGCTCATCCAGAAGCGGCACTCCTAGTGGCGGGGACTTTAATGCAGTCAAACTTAAATCTGTTTGACCTCATTTCTACCAGCATGTCACATGTGCAACCAGAGGGAATAAAAAACTCTAGACCACCTTTACTCCACACACAGAGACATATACAAAGCTCGCCCTCCATTTGGCAAATCTGACCATATTTCTATCCCCCTGATTCCTGCTTACAAGCAGAAATTCGAGCAGGAAGTAACAGTGACTTGCTCAATACGGAAGTGGTCAGATGACGCGGATGCTACTCTACAGGACTGTTTCACTAACAGACTTTTCCGTGATTCATCCAATGGCATTGAGGAGTATACCACCTCAGTCACCGTCTTCAACAACAAGTGCATTGACGTCGTCATCCCCACAGTGGCCGTACGTACATATCCCATCCAGAAGCCATGGATTACAGGCAACATCTGCATCGAGCTAAAGGCTAGAGCTGCTAGCTTTCAAGGAGCGGGACACTAATCCGGACGCTTATAAGAAATCCCGCTATGCCCTCAGACGAACCATTGAATCCTATTACACTGGCTCTGACGCTCATCGGATGTGGCAGAGCTTGCAAACTATTACGGACTACAAAGGGAAACCCGGTGACGCGAGCCTACCAGACGAGTTAAATGACTTATGCTCACTTCGAGGCAAGCAATACTGAAGCATGCATGCGAGCACCAGCTGTTCCGGACAACTGTGTGATTACGCTCTCCGTAGCCGATGTGAGCAAGACCTTTAAACTGGTCAACATTCACAAGGCCGCAGGGCCAGACGGATTACCAGGACGTGTTCCTCAGAGCCTGCGCAGACCAACTGGCAAGTATCTTCACTGACATTTTCAACCTCTCACTGACCGTGTCTGTAATACCTACATGTTTCAAGCAGACCACCGTAGTCCCTGGGCCCAATAATGTGAAGGTAACCTGCCTAAATGACTACCGCCCGGTAGAACTCATGTCGGTAGCCATGAAGTGCTTTGAAAGGCTGGTCATGGCTCACGTCAACACCATCATCCCGGAAACCCGAGACCCACTCCAATTTGTATACCGCCCCAATAGATCTACAGAAGACGCAATCTCAATCGCACTCCACACTGCTCCTTCCCACCTGGTCAAAAGGAAAACCTATATGAGAATGCTATTCATTGACTACAGCTCGGCGTTCAACAACACTCTTGCCCTCAAAGCTTATCACTAGGCTAAGGACCATGGGACTAAACACCTCCCTCTGCAACTAGATCCTGGACTTCCTGACGGGCCGGCCCCAGGTTGTAAGGGTAGGCAACACAAACAAAGTTCAAATGCCTCTCCTGTGAAGTCGTGACTTGCGACATACACCTAGTTTCCTGAAACGGGTCATATATACAGTACTAGTCAAAAGTTTGGACTCACCTACTCATTCCAGGGCTTTTTTTATTTAGACTATTTCCTACTTTGTAGAGAATTCCAAAAGAGTGCAATGGGTGGCTACTTTGAAGAATCTCAAATATAACATATTTTGATTTGTATAACGCTTTTTTGGTTACCAGATGATTCCATATGTGTTATTTCATAGTTTTGATGTCTTCACTGTTATTCTACAATGTAGAAAATAGTTAAATAAAGAAAAACCCTTGAAAGAGTTTTTTTCCCCCCATTAGTTTATTTAGTAAAAAAAATCTTTACTCTTTTTCTTGAACTGCATTGTTGGTTAAGGGCTTGTAAGTAAGCATTTCACGGTAAGGTCTACAGTATTCGGCTTATGTGACATACAATTTTATTTGAAGTAGGGGAGTGTAGATTTCCTTATTCCCTGTAGAGTAGACCAAGCCTACAGGGAAATTAATGCATTCATTATTTTTCGGTTATATCTTGACAAATGATTTGCTCCAATGTGTGTATCATCAGTTTGTATTTTTTAATTTTTTATGGCCATACAGATTTACAATGTGAAAATGTTTTGTTGTGCAATAGAATGTTCTAGCTCCATATTCCAGCCAGCTAAATGTGTCCTGCCTGCCTGCTTCAAAAGCTGTGGAGTTTTAACTCAATTCCGCATTGCTGTAGGGCACTATTCATGATTCATAGTCTCTCACTGTAGCCAAATTTGTCTCCCTTCTCAATCCTGAAACCTTTTAGAGGGTTTGGTATGTTATTTAAATAAAATAAAAATCCCCCACACAGCCAGGCACAGATGCTAGACCTAACGCTATTGTGTTTTGTATTTTATCAGTAATGGTTTGAACTGTATAAGTCAGGGTGATGTGGTCATGGTAAAGATTTAAAATCCCCAGAGGACTTAAATTTAACAATGGCTCACAGGTGTCAAATTGGTATTGTTTGCCACTGCTGGCCACTGTTTTTATGATCTGCTTTGAAGAGTAGTTTTAGGGGATGAGTTTAACATGATGGGGCTATGAGGCTGTTTGATGAAACGCCTGAGGGAGAGCCTAGGGGATAGGAGTGACTAAGCCCCCCAGTGCTGTTTCCTGAGCCCCCCCCCCCCCCCCACCACACAAGCGCACACACGCACACACCTTCTCACCCACTGTGTTCATCAAACAGAATTAATCAGTCTCATATTCTGAAGAAGAATAATCTCATGTTTAAAAAAAAATCCTGTCCTTCACCTTGCTGTCCCATTCTAATTCATCCCCCTTCCATTTTGCAACTTTCTGACTCCACAGGCAGTTGTTGTCCGTCAGCCTTAGTGGCTGGTGTTGGTGTTAGTCTGGTGTGACCTGTGGCTGGACAGATGTCAGAGCAGACCTTCCTTGGTGATCTAAACTCAMAGCACCTGTCTTGATGCCAAATTACATTTCTACTTTTGAGCATCAACCCATCCAGCACAAGGTGTAGTGAGCTGAGGTCATCACTCAATCAATGGCTTTCCACTGGCTGGGTCACACTTCTGGGTTTTCCATGTGAACACAATGAATCATGTTATCTGATTAGCTGTCCATCTCATCTGGGCCGTAATGCCTCAGTTACAGCTCAGGCCCACAGAAAATAATGAGTGGAGGAATAGATGTTGGATTGGTTTGGCAGTGTTTCAGAGAGCCTGTTTTATTGATCTGACTCACTCACTGCCTAGTGCTCTGCTGCTCGCTTTGGCTGAAACGTTTAAATTGAAAAGAATCAAATTAAAGTTTATTTGTCACGTGCGCCGAATACAACAGGTGTAGACCTTACAGGCTCTAACCAATAGTGCAAAAAAAGGTATTAGGTGAACAATGGGTAGGTAAAGAAATAAGTTAGGCTGATTGAGGTAGTATGTACATGTAGATATGGTTAAAGTGACTATGCATATATGATGAACGGAGAGTAGCAGTAGCGTAAAAGAGGGGTTGGCAGGTGGGACACAATGCAGATAGCCCGGTTAGCCAATGTGTGGGAGCACTGGTTGGTCGGCCCAATTGAGGTAGTATGTACATGAATGTATAGTTAAAGTGACTATGTTAATATGATAAAAAGAGAGTTGCAGCAGCATAAAAAGAGGGGTTTGGGGGGGGCACAATGCAAATAGTCCGGGTAGCCATTTGATTACCCGTTCAGTAGTCTTATGGCTTGGGGGTAAAAACTGTTGAGAAGCCTTTTTGTCCTAGACTTAGCACTCCGGTACCGCTTGCCATGCGGTAGTAGAGAGAACAGTCTATGACTGGGGTGGCTGGGGTCTTCTAGGGCCTTCCTCTGACACCGCCTGGTGTAGAGGTCCTGGATGGCAGGCAGCTTAGCCCCAGTGATGTACTGGGCTGTACGCACTACCTTCTGTAGTGCCTTGCGGTCAGAGGCTGAGCAATTGCCATACCTGGCAGTGATGCAACCAGTCGGGATGCTCTCGATGTTGCAGCTGTAGAACCTTTTGAGGATCTCAGGACCCATGCCAAATCTTTTTAGTTTCAGTGATGGGGAATAGGCTTTGTCGTGCCCTCTTCACGACTGTCTTGGTGTGTTTGGACCATTCTAGTTTGTTGTTCATGTGGACTCCAAGGAACTTGAAGCTCTCAACCTGCTCCACTACAGCCCCGTCAATGAGAATGGGGCCGTGCTCGGTCCTCCTTTTCCTGTAGTCCACAATCATCTCCTTAGTCTTGGTTACGTTGAGGGATAGGTTGTTATTCTGGCACCACCCGGCCAGGTCTCTGACCTCCTCCCTATAGGCTGTCTCGTTGTTGTCGGTGATCAGGCCTACTACTGTTGTGTCGTCTGCAAACTTAATGATGGTGTTGGAGTCATGCTTGGCCATGCAGTACAGGAGGGGACTGAGCACGCACCCCTGGGGAGCTCCAGTGTTGAGGATCAGTGTGGCAGATGTTGCTACCTACCCTCACCACCTGGAGGCGGCCCGTCAGGAAGTTCAGGATCCAGTTGCAGAGGGAGGTGTTTAGTCCTAGGATCCTTAACTTAGTGATGAGCTTTGAGGGTACTGTGGTATTGAACGCTGAGCTGTAGTCAATGAACAGCATTCTCACATAGGTGTTCCTTTTGTCCAGGTGGGAAAGGGCAGTGTGGAGTGCAATAGAGATTGCATCATCTGTGGATCTGTTTGGGCGGTATACAAATTGGATTGGGTCTAGGGTTTCTGGGATAATGGTGTTGTGAGCCATTACCACCCTTTCAAAGAACTTCATGACTACGGACGTGAGTGCTACAGATCTGTAGTAATTTAGGCAGGTTGCCTTTGTGTTCTTGGGCACAGGGACTATGGTGATCTGCTTGAAACATGTTGGTATTACAGACTCAATCAGGGACATGTTGAAAATGTCAGTGAAGACACCTGCCAGTTGGTCAGCACATGCCCGGAGCACACGTCCTGGTAATCCGTCTGGCCCCGCAGCCTTGTGTATGTTGACCTGTTTAAAGGTCTTATTCACGTCGGCTACGGAGAGCGTGATCACACAGTCATCCGGAACAGCTGATGCTCTCAAGCATGCCTCGGTGTTGCTTGCCTCGAAGCGAGCATAGAAGTGATTTAGCTCGTCTGGTAGGCTTGTCACTGGGCAGCTCGTGGCTTTGCTTCATTTTGTAGTCTGTAATAGCATAAGACGATGTTCGGAGCCGGTGTAGTATGATTCAATCTTAGCCCTGTATTGACGCTTTGCCTGTTTGATGGTTCATCGCATTGCATAGCAGGATTTCTTGTAAGATTCCGGGTTAGAGTCCCGCACCTTGAAAGCGACAGCTCTACCCTTTAGCTCAGTGCGAATGTTGCCTGTAATCCATGGCTTCTGGTTGGGGTATGTACGTACAATCACTGTGGGGACGATGTCCTCGATGCACTTATTGATAAAGCCAGTGACTGATGTGGTGTACTCCGCAATGCCATCGGAAGAATCCCGGAACATGTTCCAGTCTGTGATAGCAAAACAGTCCTGTAGTTTAGCATCTGCTTCATCTGACCACTTTTTATAGACAGTCACTGGTGCTTCCTGCTTTAATTTTTGCTTGTAAGCAGGAATCGGGAGGATAGAGTTGTGGTTGGATTTACCAAATGGAGGACGAGGGAGAGCTCTGTACGCGTCTCTGTGTGTGGAGTACAGGTGATACAGACCGCCCCCCCTTCGTCTTACCGGAGTGTGCTGTTCTATCTTTCCGGTGCAGCGTATATCCTGCTAGCTGAATATCCATGTCGTCATTCAGCCATGATTCTGTGAAACATAGGATATTACAGTTTTTGATGTCCCATTGGTAGGATATTCGTGATCGTACCTCGTTTATTGTACTGTAATTTTGACGGTAACGGCAGCTTTCCCACTCTCCTTTTCCGGGTCCTGACCAGGCAGCCGGCTCTTTGTCCTCTGTACCTGTGTCGCTTCCTCTGGCAAATAACGGGGATGATGGCCCTGTGTTTGGAGAATGTCYTATGCGTCTTGCTTGTTGAAGAAAAAATCTTTGTCAATTCCGCTGTGAGTGATTGCAATCCTGATATCCAGAAGCTCTGTATGTACAAAATAAGTTATACACGACGCGAAAAATCCCACATAATAGCACAATTTGTTGGACGCCTGTAAAACTGCTGCGATTTCTTCCGAGGCCATCTGAAAAAGTAGAAGCAGACAATGTGAAACGTAATTTTCAAACATAAAATTTTTCGGTTGTCAGATGAACAATGTTTCCTCCGACACATTGGTGTTTCTGGGTTAAGCGGGCGGTTAACTTCTTGACGCACAGATCCCTTTATCATTTTCGTAAACAACCGCTGAATTGCAGAGCGCCAACTTTCAAAAAAATAACWAAAAAATATTTATCATGAAATCACAAGTGAAATATACCAAAATACAGCTTAGCTTGTTGTTAATCCACCTATCGTGTCAGATTTTGAAAATATGCTTTACAGTGAAAGCAATCCAATCGTTTGTGAGTTTATCAATCACTAGACAAAACAGTAAGAACAGCTAGCCGCAAATTAGCTTGGTCACGAAAGTCAGAAAAGCAATAAAATGAATCGCTTACCTTTGATAATCTTTGGATGTTTGTACTCACGAGACTCCCAGTTACACAATAAATGTTATTTTTGTTCGATAAAGATTAGTTTTATAACCAAAAACCGCCATTTGGTTTGCGCTTTATGTTCAGAAAACCACAGGCTCGTTCCGGTCCTGAAAGGCAGACAAATTCAAAAAAGTATCCGTAATGTTCGTAGAAACATGTCAAACGTTTTTTATAATCAAYCCTCAGGTTGTTTTTAACATACATAATCGATAATATTTCAACCGGACGGTAAACTACTCAATACTACAGAGAAAGAAACGCATTTTGACGCACCTGACGCATTTTGATAAATCTCGCTCATTTTTATAAATAAAATCCTGAAACTATGTCTAAAGCCTGGTCATAGCCTGAGGAAGCCATTGGAAAAGGAATCTGGTTGATACCCCTTTAAATGGAGGAGGGGCAGGCAATGAAACAGGGATTTTTCCAAATAAAAGGCACTTCCGGGTTGGATTTCCTCAGGTTTTCGCCTGCAAAATCAGTTCTGTTATACTCACAGACAATATTTTGACAGTTTTGGAAACTCTGGAGTGTTTTCTATCCTAATCTGTAAATTATATGCATATTCTACAATCTGGGCCTGAGAAATAGTTAGTTTACCTTGGGAACGTTATTTTTTCAAACATAAAAATAGTGCCCCCTAGCTGAAAGAAGTTAAGGAGCGTGGTTTGGTGGTTCATGTTTCGGAGGACGCGTGACTCGACCTTCGTCTCTCCAGAGCCAATTGTGTTGTTGCGGCGACGGGACAAGACATCACGAAAAATGGGTAAAAGAAAAAAAAATAGGGGGAATCTGGAGATGGAACAACTAGGATGAGTTGCTAATATGAATAGGATTGTGCATTTGGTTTCTGGACAATTAAAGAATGTTATGAAAACCAAAAGAAGAGGAGAAATCCAGATTTCAATGGCATATGTGACCGACCGACTCAAATCGATGTTATGTAGCAACATTTGAAATTGTGTTTTTTACTTTGGATAAAAGTAGAGACTCTTGGCTACAAAATGGTATAGCATACACTGCATTTTTAAGGAACAATGTGAAAGTAATTCTGCTTTGAAAGTTGCTAAACTTGTAAACTCACTGTTTAGAAAAGGGCCTTTGAATGTTTTGGTACCTACTGGAGTGCTCTACTTCTGTCTACTCCCATTCAGCGTTGTTCACACCTTAAGCCAGCCCCACCCATCTTTTTAAGGATTCACATGAGGTCATGTGCTGAGTAGTGTAGTAAAGATTAAGACTAAAAGTAGTAGCCTACAATAAGGAAAAATTTCAGGTAAATTTTAGATGATGCTTACCCAGACACACTTGTCTAAATTTATGAGTCATGTGAAAGAAATGCTATAACCCCCAACCACATCTTGCTAAGTGGATGGGTCTCCACAGAAGGTGTAAACGGTACAGCCAAATGGTTATTTGTACAGTAGCAATAACAGAAAAATTTAAAATAATATACAGTATGTATAAGAACAATATCAATAACAATATCAGTGATAGTTAAGGTAGTTATATGCATACAATCAGGGGTAAAGTGGCTGAGCTGCAGGATAAAAAAAAAWTAGTAGCAGCAACGTATGGCGTGTGTATTAGGAGAGAGTCATTTGAATAGAGGCACTGCAGATAGTGCTGATGTCTGGTCCGTCCGAACCACGCATGAACAAGGGAATCTATATTTGGAGAGCCTGTTTCTGTCCTGCCCTTGACTTTGGTGCAGGGCATGTGATGTCCATAGCCTCTTTGTCGCAAAACTCCCTGATCTTCTCAAAAACATAAGTTTGTCTAGCTGTGTCCAGTCCAGGTGGTGCTTGTACAGGCAGACCACCTATGGGAGGAATGATGTCGGAGTTGCGCAGCATTTGAAACCTGGTCTCGACTGAGGTCGAACACCACCAGGCTCCAGATTATCGAAGCCGTAAAACAGGAAATAACCAAAACAATGTAGAAGACATTACAACCTTGCATGACATCAATTCACCTCCCAAGTTTAGATTAGAAGAATAACCTCTTACAATGCATTGAAAATGATATTCACCTGAAGTGCTGGTACTGCTTGAACTGTGGCAGCAGCCTGAAGTACTGTCAGGTGTTGTTGCCAGCCATAGCTTTCCACTAGCACCGTACCATCCTCCAGTCCAACTAGCTGTGGGATGTTGACCCCTGTCACAGTGTTGTCCTTCACAACACCAGCAATCTCAGACAGTGTTCACTCTGGTCTTTCTGAAGCGCTGCTTGATGAGGCTGAAGCACCAGTCGGGGGGAAACCTGTGCATGGTCCGCCAGGCACAAACTAGTTCTTGTTTTGGCCACTGCCGTTATCACTATTCAGGTCCACATGTGTTTTCCCAACTCTGTAGTTGGTGAATAAATGGTGCATGTAGTTGATGACTGCGCTGCTGCCTTTGCTGGATGACATGCCTTCTTCAATCAAGTAGTTGACTTGTGGTATACCTTTACAGCAGACCCCAAACAAGCCACACTTGCAAGGAGTTAAAAAGTAGATGGGACCTGGCTGCATAGGGTCAGAAGGATAGTGCACCTGCAAACAACAAAAGAACATTAAGATAAGTTAGTGAAAAGAAAATGTAACATTTTTTTAATGCATAATTATCAGGTAAGTTTCACTTACCTACAAATGAGCAGAGCGGCAGTACTGCATACAGAAACATCATCCTGGAACCAGAATAGGCTCTGTATGCTGTGCGTATGTGATCAATAAGATACATGAAGACTAACAGAAATACACAGGCCAATTTAATTCCACTAAATGAACCTATAAGCATGACTGGCCAAATGTTTTTTCATTAGCTGACAGATTAACTGTTAACATCCCTAACACACACATCAATCTTAACATCAATCTTAAATATTATCCTCCCTAGTGCTCTCCTCTGCTCCTCTGACTGAAAAAGTAGAAATGTAATTGTAGAGTTGATTGAATTCTCTTATGTTATTGACTATCCTCACATAGGCATTGCCTTAAAAGCTTACTTCCTCTCAGAATTTAATGCAGAAGAGATGCAGAGGTATAGCATAATCACAGAATGTAATGACGTGACACATTATTATTATATATTTTTTTAATCAGAGGCAGTGGTGTGAAGTGTTAAGCGAGTGTGTGACTGATGCCACAGCCAGCCCTACAGGCAGCTCTCAGCTGACCCACTTTGGATCCATGGGAAGAGAAAAGTAGAACGAGGCTCCAGAACTTTCTCTCTCTCGCTCTCTGTCTCTCTCTCGACACACAATTACCCCACCAGACATTCCACCAGGGGTCTTTTCACAGTCCCCAGGTCTAGAACAAATTCAAGGAAACATGCAGTATTATAGAGAGCCATGATTGCATGGAACTTCCTTCCATCTTGTATAGCGCAAGTGAACAGCAAACCTGGTTTCAAAAAACAAATAATGCATCACCTTACGGAACAAAGCCTCTTCCCCATGTGACCTACTTGGTGTGTGTTACTAACGTGTGTAACTGATAGATGCACACACACGCACACTACATGTTAATGTTTTTAAATGTATGTAAAGTATTTTGTCTGTATATTTTGTTATGTTTCGGAACCCAGTGAGACTAGCTGTCACCATTGGCGTCAGCTAATGGGGATCCTAATCAAATAAAAACTTCTCTCTTCTGTCTCTTCTCACTTTCTCTCATCTCTCTCTTTCATCTTTCCTGTCTCCTCTCTTTTCTGTCGATTTTCTTCTTCTGCCTCTCCCCTCTATCTCTCTCTCTTGCTGCTCTGTCTCCCTCTGGCCTCCCCTGCTGCTCCAGTGCTTTCCCTACACATTTTTGGTGCACTACTTATTTATCAAACTTTTTTACACCACAACCAGTCCCCGTTAGATTTGACAAAAGTTTGCAGAACCTTATTTAAATGAAAGATGACCAGTTGTCTTTGAAAATGTTACATTTCACACACTCAGTGGTCTTTTTCAATATTTTGGTGGTATTCTCGTTGAGCAGTTCCCAAACTAGAAATTTTAAATGATTGAGAATCCTCATGGTTTATCGATCCCAGCCCTCGTCATCGTACATAACTAGTTCCCTGCTGCGCCTCACAAAAGGACAGTTTGAAATGCACCAATTAGGCTCTAGTTGCTTTATCGGAATAGCCTGACTTTTTTCCCAGCTCAGATTTACTTGAGGCATACAACGCAACGTATGAATATGTGTACTGTTAAACCCTTAATAACCATAGCCTCTAGCCTGGGAGTTGGGCCCTTCAGATCAGTATCACCATACATGCTGTCCTGTTCTTTTCCCGTGATTTATAAACCCCTTATCATATGATTCACTCTGCTTTCAAAACATCAGGGGATAGAAAATGCTTGTCTCTGGGTTGTACTGCACCATCTTTTTCAGGTAAGAGTCCCGCCCACACAGTCTCCAATGTAATTAATTGCTGGAGATTGTAGGTGTTGGCACTTACAAGCTATACAGAGACCTTAAAGGCTAAGAAATTTTTCTATTTTCTCCAACAGTGATTATTCCGAACAGTGTTTTTAAAGTCTTTTTTGTTGTTATTTAACCAGTCCTCTTACATAGTCTAGTCTTTGTGGGTTCATACTATACATTTCAATCACCTCGTCCTATGACTTAAGGGTTAAGGGCAGACATCAATACAGTCTAGCCCACCCCACATGTGCCAGGGTGGGGGTGAGTGAATGTCTTATGGCAGTCACAAGGTTTGTGTTGTGAGACATTTTATTGGTCACGTTACAGGTTTTCTTTTTGCAGTCGCGCGCCCATATCAGAAGATTGCTGTAGCATATCCAATGTGGTTCCTGAAAAGTCAAACACTTCTCTTGCCATTTTTAGATCTGCGGGCCTGCAATAAAGACAACCTGGAACCTACCATTCCATTGTGTTTGCCCAGATGTGGAGACTAGAGACTTTTTKTTGGGCTGTAGGAGGTAGATTAGGTTTGTCTGATGATAAAGTAGATAAACTTTTGGTTTTATCACTCCGTTTGGTATATCCCTGAGGGATGGTGACTTGACACGATCCTCCTGTATATCCCATCCCAGCAGTTCAGATGAAATCCCCTGGCCCCTGTATGCACACACATACACCCTCACAATGACCTTTGAGCTCAGGATGAATGGCCTGTCTCTCTGTTTCCTAGTGTAATACATCTTCCACACACAAACACTGTTCTGCCTCATCATAATTAACGTGTTACAGAGCCCTTTGTATGCTTGGCCATTCACTTGCACATATGGTGATGTTTGGTGCAACAACACCAGGCCATTTGTCTGGAACAAAATAACTGGTGGTGTGCGCTCATGTGTGGATGTTTTCCTACACTATCCTACAGTCACTCAGTGGTGGAATAAATTCAACTACGCATGTTTGTTTCAGCACAAAACCGGAGGACAACATCTGTCCAGTGAAGTCCGCTAAGCAAATATTGCACGTAACATGACCTGCAGCAAGTTAATGTTTTTGACAGTTTACTAAAAAACTAGCTGCTGAGTTTAGAACCACCTGAGTTTTACATTTAACCTTTTATTTAACTAGGCAAGTCAGTTAAGAACAAATTATTATTTACAATGACGGCCAACCCCGACCAAACCCGGACGACGCTGAGCCAATTGTGCGCAGCCCTACGTGACACCCAATCACCTCCGGATGTGATACAGCCTGGTTTCAAACCAGGACTGTAGTGACGCCTCTTGCGCTGAGCTGCAGTGCCTTAGAACGCTGCGCCAATCGGGAGCCTAAATCAGCACGAAGACAACAGGAGCACTGCCTCTGCTATTCCAGCACACACCGGCATTCAACTTAAACCTTTAAACATCATCAAATCAACAATGCTATAAATGCTTAGATTAATACACTGAAAACAAACTTAAAGATACCAATGTGAGTGTGTTGTTGACGCAACATGTTTACTAGCCTGAGTTACAATACTCAATACCATCATACATGTTTCACATCGTGAATTTTGCAAACATTCAAATTAATTGTGTGTTTGTTGTAGGTTTACCTTGGCCTGGCGGTTTTGATAGCTGTGTAATAAGTTGAGAATTCCCTGTCAAGTAGACACACGGAAGCTTAGCTAGCCTAGCCTGTAGCCTCAAATGGAGGACTTTAACAAATGTTTTCAACACTGCAGGAGCATATACTTATTTTGCTTTATTCCAGGACAATGTGGACCACCCGAACTTTCAATGTAGCAACTGTTTGCTTGCAGAGGACTACAGGGGCGACATGGCTACTCTTAGCAAACAAGTAGAACATGTACTCAAGCTACTGGGGAATGCACGCTCGCCTACTTTTTTCCTTCTCTTCTACCCCAGTAGCCGGACGCCGCTCTGTCCTGGTGGAAGTGTCACCGCTGTGTCGGCTCTCCACGGCCAACTGGTCGGTGCGCTGCAGGGATCGCTCCCCAAAGGGGTCTCCCCCTACCCTGGAGAATGGAGCTAGTACGATTTCTCTGGATGACTTGGTGGATGTTACTGTTCTCGATCCTACCAACCAGTCATGGAGATATGTCACTCTCAGTGGAAGTCGAAAACAGTGACCATTGGCAACGGGGGCCTCCTTGGCAAGGGTTAAGGCTGTGGCAGTCACAAAATTTCGTCAGCTGGTGATTGTCAATCAAATAACTGTCAGTCTCACAGTAATTTACCGTTAATTAACATAAACACATTTAGCATCTCCTGGCTTCCACAAAAAATCCCTTCAATATAGCCTACACCTTCACAATAAATCAATTATTTATTTTAGACAGGTCTGGAGAAGCATGATATGATATTTTTTTTGTCTATTTCAGAAGAACAAAATAGAATACTCTGAGTAGTCCTTATGTTAGGTAATGATCTGGCTATGCCAAATGTCTGTGGCTACACTAGTTACTTTAGCAGACAAGATTTGCTTAGAATTCCATGGCATTATTTTATAGTATGAAAAATACAATTGAACAAAGTTGAATAAAATATCAATATTTTCTACGAACGATTTGAGGGGGTGCGCACATGCAGCTATTCTTTGTTGAGTGGTTAACAAAGAAATAGGTACTTCTATATGCTTAATTTAGAGTTATTCATGTAACTTTAGTTGTTCTACAAACGTTGGGCTATATGTTTTGATTATTAGATTGGAAGACTGTATGATGCGACTAATGATGATTTGAAAAAAGCTGCTTTGTATTTTTGCGCAGGCTGTGCAGTCGTGGCCAAAAGTTTTGAATGACAMATATTAATTTCCACAAAGTTTGCTGCTTCAGTGTCTTTAGATATTTTTGTCAGATGTTACTATGGAATACTGAAGGATAATTACAAGCATTTCGTAAGTGTCAAAGGCTTTTATTGACAATTACATGAAGTTGATGGCAAGAGTCAATTTTTGCAGTGTTGTCTTTTTGTTGTCTTTTTCAAGACCTCTGCAATCCGCCCTGGCATGCTGTCAATTAACTTCTGGGCCACATCCTGACTGATGGCAGCCCATTCTTGCATAATCAATGCTTGGAGTTTGTCAGAATTTGTGTGTTTTTGTTTGTCCACCCGCCTCTTGAGGATTGACCACAAGTTCTCAATGGGTTTAAGGTCTGGGGAGTTTCCTGGCCATGGACCCAAAATATCTATGTTTTGTTCCCCAAGCCACTTAGTTATCACTTTTGCCTTATGGCAAGGTGCTCCATCATGCTGGAAAAGGCATTGTTCGTCACCAAACTGTTCCTGGATTGTTGGGAGAAGTTGCTCTCGGAGAATGTGTTGGTACTATTCTTTATTCATGGCAAAATTGTGAGTGAGCACACTCCCTTGGCTGAGAAGCAACCCCACACATGAATGGTCTCAGGATGCTTTACTGTTGGCATGACACATGACTGATGGTAGCGCTCATCTTATCTTCTCCGGACAAGCTTTTTTCCGGATGCCCCAAACAATCGGAAAGGGGATTCATCAGAGAAAACCCCTGTCCTCAGCAGTCCAATCTCTGTACCTTTTGCAGAATATCAGTCTGTCGCTGATGTTTTTCCTGGAGAGAAGTGGCTTCTTTGCTGCCCTTCTTGACACCAGGTCATCCTCAAAGTCTTCGCCTCACTGTGCATGCAGATGCACTCACACCTGCCTGCTGCCATTCCTGAGCAAGTTCTGTACTGGTGGTGCCCCGATCCCGCAGCTGAATCAACTTTAGGAGATGGTTCTGGCGCTTGCTGGACGTTCTTGGGCGCCCTGAAGCTGCCTTCACAACAATTGAACCGCCCATCTTGAAGTTCTTGATGATCCGATAAATGGTTGATTTAGGTGCAATCTCACTGGCAGCAATATCCTTGCCTGTGAAGCCCTTTTTGTGCAAAACAAGGTTGACGTCACGTGTTTCCTTGCAGGTAACCATGGTTGACAGAGGAAGAACAATGATTCCAAGCACCACCCTCCTTTTGAAGCTTCCAGTCTTTTGAAGCTTCCACTCAATCAGCATGACAGAGTGATCTCCAGCCTTGTCCTCGTCAACACTCACACCTGTGTTAACGAGAATCACTGACATGTCAGCTGGTCCTTTTGTGGCAGGGCTGAAATGCAGTGGAAATGTTTTTGGGGGATTCAGTTCATTTGCATGGCAAAGAGGGACTTTGCAATTAATCTGATCACTCTTCATAACATTCTGGAGTATATGCAAATTGCCATCATACAAACTGAGGCAGCAGACTGTGAAAATTAATATTTGTGTCATTCTCAACTTTTGGCCACAACTGTACACACTTCATTAGTCTGTCATTCTCAATTTGACAAGCACTTAATAATGACACAAATAATAACAACGTGTTTGATTTTAGATTTTCGAACACATTTGAATTGATGTCAAAGCGATTCGAGGGACAATGGCTGAGTACCAGGCAGTTAGCAAGTACTAATGACCATCAGCAGCATCAGAGCTTGGAGAAGCCTAATTACCGTGACTAAACGGTCACATGGAATTTGATTTCCTTCATGACTCGTAAATGCCGGTGTGGCTGTAATATGGTCACCGCAACAGCCCTAGCGAAGGTAAGCCCGGACCGGACATAGTCTAGAAATAGCTTTGCCGCCCTGGATCCAGAGGTTCTGGCGCCTTTTTTCCCTGGGAGCTTTCGATTTGAGATCAGATCCGGAGGTGCCTTCGTCCTCTGTTCTGTCTCTCTCTCTCCAGTGGCTTCTCAGAGCTCCCCCTTATCGGATCGTGAAGCTGTCTCAGACTCCGGCCGATTCATCATCCAAAATGGATACTACAGCTGGCTCGGGTCCATCGGCCCTAATGCCCTTCGGTCCACGGAGTTTATGAAACCACTTGGGGTGAAAGAACGGCCGGACCTCCTCGGCCACTGCACCTGCTGTTGTCGTCAGCAGCTTTATGGTAAGAAATATTTCAGTACCTGTCTCAAAAACCCTGTGCTATCCTAGAGCACGAGTACAGGACATAACAAGGCTGCTTCCACCGCTGTCGTAGTCCATGTGGTATCAAACAACATTAGGAGGGCTAGCTCGGAAATGCTGAAAATGGTTCTGATTCCTTAAAGCGACCATTATTTCAGGTCCGGTACCATTGTTGGGCCGTGGGTGTGAAAGATTCAGCAGGCTAATGGCATTACACACCTGGCTAAAATATTACTGTAGCTCTGTTGGAATAACTTTTATTGATAATTTTGACAACTTCTGGAAACAGAAAATGCTCTGCAGGGATGATGGAGTCCATCCAAATTATCTTGACACCTGGACATTTCAAGTTTGCGTTGAGACATTGACTTATCAATGACCCAATCCCAGTTCAGATAATTCCTACCATTGTGTCGCGTCTGTATGTAGGCAGCAGCCTGTCTGTGCTAGTGATGGCTGTTTAACAGTCTGATGGCCTTGAGATAGAAGCTGTTTTTCAGTCTCTTGGTCCCAGCTTTGATGCACCTGTACTGACCTCGACTTATGGATGGTAGCGGTATGAACAGGCAGTGGCTCGGGTGGTTGTTGTCCTTTATGATCTTTTTGGCCTTCCTGTGACATCGGGTGGTGTTGGTGTCCTGGAGGGTAGGTAGTTTGCCTCGGTGATGCGTTGTGAAGACCGCACCACCCTCTGGAGAGCCTTGTGGTTGTGGGCGGTGCAGTTGCCATACCAGGCGGTGATACAGCCCAACAGGATGCCCTCAATTGTGCATCTGTAAAAGTTTGTGAGTTTCAGATGCCAAGCCTGAGGTTGAAGAGGTGCTGTTGCGCCTTCTTCACTACACTGTCTGTGATGTGTACGCCGAGGAACTTAAAGCTTTCCACCTTCTCCGCTGCTGTCCTGTCGATGTGGATAGGGGGGTGCTCCCTCTGCTGTTTCCTGAAGTCCACGATCATCTCCTTTTGTTTTGTTGACGTTGAGTGAGAGGTTGTTTTCTTTACACCACACTTCGAGTGCCCTCACCTCCTCCCTGTATGCTGTCTCGTCGTTGTTGTTAATCAAGCCCACTATAGTTGTGTCGTCTGCAAACTTGATGATCGAGTTGGAGGTGTGCATGGCCATGCAGTCATGGGTGAACAGGGAGTACAGGAGGGGGCTGAGCACGCACCCTTGTGTGGCGCCAGTGTTGAGGATCAGCGCAGTGGAGATGTTGTTTCCTACCTTCACCACCTGGGGGTGGCCCGTCAGAAAGTCCAGGACCCAATTGCATAGGGTGGGGTTGAGACCCAGGGCCTCAAGCTTAATGATGAGCTTGGAGGGTACTCTGGTGTTGAATGCTGAGCTGTAGTCAATGAACAGCTTTCTTACATAGGTAATCCTCTTTCCAGATGGGATAGGGCAGTGTGATGGCGATTGCATCGTCTGTGGACCTATTGGGACGGTATGCAAATTGGAGTGGGTTTAGGGTGGCAGGTAAGGTGGAGGTGATATGATCCTTGACTAGTCTCTCAAGCACTTTATGATGACAGTAGGATGTCCACTGTGTGCCTCTCACCCTGCACTATCAGCTCAAACATAAATAATATTTTCATGTCTTCTTTTGATAAGCTTCCGAGGGTAAAGCAATAAATAATCACGCATCTCAGAAAAGTGCTAAAAATAGCTTACATTAACATATGTAGCCTAAGAAACAAGGTTCATAAAATCCCATTTGCTAGTAACAGATGACATTCATATTTGGATTATCTCTGAAACTCACTTCGATAATACCTTTGATACATTGGTAGCAATACATGGCTATAACATCTACAGAAAATACATAAATGGCAGTGGGGGCGGTGTTGCGGCCTATATACAGGTTCCCTGACTAAAAGAACACCAGAGGGTGTTTGTGTTTCTAGTTCCTAGTTTTTGTAAGAAGTATTGACATGCTGAATGCACCGAGCTGTCTGTTTTGAGCTACTAGCACGCAGCTCGGACACCCATGCATACCCCACAAGACATACCACTAGAGGTGTCTTTACAATCCTAAAGTCCAGAACAGACTGGGAGGCTCACAGTACTACATAGAGCCATGGTTACATGGAACTCTATTCCACATCAGGTAACTGATGCAAGCAGTAGAATCAGATTTTTTTTTAAAGATAAAAATACACCTTATGGACATATGGGGACTGTGAAGAGACACGCACAGACACACGCTTACACATACACATGATATGACACGCACTCTACACATGTACACATGGATTTTGTATTTTAGATATGTGGTAGTGGCCTGAGGGGGCACACAATGTGTTGTGAAAACTGTTATGAACTGTAATATTTTAAATTGGCTGCAGCTAGTGGGGATCCTTAATAAATACAAAAAATAAAAATACCAAAATCTATTTAGTCCAATCAATGTTGCTCACCTCCCTGACCAAGGCCCTTCTCCCCCGATTGCTCATTTGGCCGGGCAGCCAGCTCTAGGAAGAGTCTTGGGGGTTCCACACTTCTCCCATTTAAGAATGATGGAGGCCACTGTGTTCTTGGGGACCTTCAATGCTGCATACATTTTTTGGTACCCTTCCACAGATCTGTGCCTCGACACAATCTTGTTTCGGAGCTCTACGGAAGATTCCTTCGACCTCATGGCTTGGTTTTTGCTCTGACATGCACTGTCAACTGTGTGGGACCTTATCTCCAATCAATTAAATTTAACACAGGTGGACTCCAAGTTGTAGAAACATCTCAAGGATTATCAATGTAAACAGGGTGCACCGGATCTCAATTTAGAGTCTCATAGCAAAGTGGCTGAATACTTATGTAAATAAGGTATTTCAGTTATTTTTATACATTTGCAAACATTTCTAAAAACCTGTTTTCGCTTTGTCATTACAGGGTATTGTGTGTAGATTGATACATTTTAAAATATTTAATCAATTTTAGAATAAGGCTGTAACAAAATGTAGAAGAAGGGAAGGAGTCTGAACACTGAATGCACTGTATCTCGCTCTCTCAATTCTCTCTCTTCACCCCACTCCATCTCTTTCTCCCTCCTCTTCTTTCTCTGTGTAGTGTTGGCCTCATTACATGCATCTTGTACTCCCACCTCGGTCCTCAGACTCCCAGACAGGCTCTGGTTCAGTCGGTCTCCTCTGTTCCTCTGAGGTTTGACTCCTTGCCCTCAGACCTACCCTCTCGACGCTCAGAGAGATGGGACCTATGATTATTGTTAATCTACACAATGAGAAACACTGTGAGTGGGGTGAGGAAGTGGGGGTTGGCCCGTGTTACTGAGAGAGCTTTTCTGAATGTCAATTGCTCTAGCTATATGTGACCCTGAGCTGAGGAGGTAGTTGGGTTGTAATTTTTAAAAATATTATCTGGGAATATTCGTATCATTGATCTGGTTGTACTTGCACATCATTGCAATACTGTACATGTCTGTTTTGCTGTTATTATAAGAGGGAATCTTCTCAAGATAAGAAACCTTATTGTTAAGATTCTTTTTGAAAAACACATCGCCGCTTTGGGCATATAAATGATGATATTCCTGTATGTTATTAAAGGGATATGATGTGACACAGTAAAGGAAGAGCTGACATTCCCCGTTCCTCTCCAAGGCTCTGAGGCACACTCCGAGTGGTGTGTCCTCTGTTGTCTGGAGTTCCTGTCTGGCATGTCTCAGATTGATGGTCCTGGCAACTCCTCCAGTCCCAGTCTCCCTGCCTCTCAGCCAGGCTGAATATGCTTTAGGGACCCGGCTCGCTCTGTTTCAGGAACATTCTACTCCTTTAGACACTGTCATGTTCTTCTCTCTCTGCTGTTTATCCTCGATGCTCCTTCATAATGTGTTGGGTGGAAACATTGAATATCTTATAGTCAAACCCTAATGTAAAAGCAGGTGAGCTGGTTCTACTCTTTTTGGCCGTTTTGTGTTGGTAACTGAGCGGGTCGTAACACGTCAACCCTGTTACCTATAGATAGACAGGCTATAAATGTTTTAACAATAAACATTTTTTTGTGAAGCTTGCATACAATTGCCCCTCCCTGTTGCACATAACAAGCTTCCCTTTCCCCGGTCAAAAGGGAATTCATGGATKATTTAAGATGAAGTAACCCTGTTACTTTACTTGGCACTTAATATAGTCATGTTTTTTTATTTAACCTCTTGAGATGGGAAAACATGTTTTTATTAAGTTGAACATGTGCTCTTTATGACAATGTTAAAATGAGGTGAAACTGTTTTTTTGTTCACCAGGTTACAGTACTTGGTGGAACGACCCAATACATTTCTTATCTGAATTACAATTAAGCTGCCTAGTCAGTGTTTTTTTCCAACCTGATATAACCAGTCAGGGGCCTGGTGACGACCGGAGCCTTCTGTTGAGAGCCTGGTGAGGACTTGGAGGGGAGGCAGTGGTGTATAATGTAGTGATGGCGTAGTAGCACCTCCGGTGTACTCAGTGAAAACGTTGCTGCTTCTTTATGGGACCAAACTCTTCCTAAATTAATTGACGTCCTATATGATTTGCTCCAAATTTGTTTTGAGTACAGTATACTGCCATCCATTTGGTATAAGTCTATAGTGATTACCATTTCCAAATATTCAAAAAATTACCTGAGTGCCACTGAACTATAGAGCCATACGTTTATTAAGTAAGGTCTATAAATTATATTAATCTATCCTCAACAATAGGCTAATGACCTTTTTGGAGAATCAAAACATTCTGGTGGAAGAACTATGTTTTTTGTAAATCCAGAGCCTGTAAAGATCATATCTTCTCGGCCTGTACAATGATCAGAAATAGATTGCACAAAGAGAATMCTACTTTTGCATGTTTCATTGATTTCCAGAAAGCTTTTGATTTTGTAAATAGGGATATTTTAGCCTATGAGGTTGATTGGACATTTTATCTCGCAATCCAGTCTCTTTACAAAGTACCAATTGCTTGTGTGCGTGTTAATGAATATCGTACAAATTGGTTTCCCACCCCCTCAGGTGTAAAACAAGGAGACGCCTTATCACCCACTTTGTTTGCTCTGTTTATAAATTATTTGGCAAAGAAATTAAACTGTTAAATATGGGAGTAAGATATGATGATGAAATGCTAAGTATCCTTTTATATGCTGCTATTATTTTGATGGCAGAAACGGAACAAGACCTGCAGAACATGTTATTATATGCAGTCAATTGGTGTATAAGATGGAGACTCGTGATCAACGAGACAAACACAGATAATGACTTTTAGAAAACCAGCTACTAAGAGAAGTGTTTTTCAGTTTTGTTTTTGGTGAACACATTTTTGAATTTACTAGCATTTATAAATATTTGGGTATTTTTATTGATGAACATATTACCTTTCTATATGCAAAATCTGCTCTGGCTGACTCAGCAAGTAGAGCTCTTGGAAGTTACAGGATGAACAAAAACACTCAAAGATATTGGTAATGCTACGTATTCCAAACTATATCAGACATGAGTGTGTCCTGTTCTGGACTACTCAGCAGGGGTGTGGGGTGCTAAGAGGTATTTTAAAAACGAACATGTCCATAACAGAGCAGTACATTCGTTTTTAGGTGTCTACAAGTCTGCACCTATGCTTGCAATAACTGGGGACATGGGCTGGGAACCTGTGAGGTGAGATGGAATAGACTGTTGGATATGCCAACTGCCAGAATAGCTAGTAACGTTTTTCAATGGGATTTATCCATAGGGCGAGCCTGGACAACTGAAAGTCTTACCTTTTCCAACAGTCTGACTAAACATCTGTACGAAAACCAAATTAAGGGAGATGTACAGTTGAAGTCGGAAGTTTACATACACTTAGGTTGGAGTCATTAAAACTCGTTTTTCAACCACTCCACAAATTTCTTGTTAACAAACCATAGTTTGTGAAGTCGGTTAGGACATCTACTTTGTGCATGACACATCATTTTTCCAACAATTGTTTACAGACAGATTATTTAACTTATTATTCACTGTATCACAATTCCAGTGTGTCAGAAATGTACATACACTAAGTTGACTGTGCCTTTAAACAGCCTGGAAAATTCCAGAAAATTATGTCATGGTTTAAGAAGTTTCTGATAGGCTAATTGACATCATTTGAGTCAATTGGTGGTGTACATGTGGATGTATTTCAAGGCCTACCTCCAAACTCAGTGCCTCTTTGCTTGACATCATGGGAAAATCTAAAGAAATCAGCCAAGACCTCAGGAAAAACAATTGTAGACCTCCACAAGTCTGGTTCATCCTTGGGAGCAATTTCCAAATGCCTGAAGGTAACACGTTCATCTGTACAAACAATAGTACGCAAGTATAAACACCATGGGACCACGCAGCCGTCATACCACTCAGGAAGGAGCCGCGTTCTGTCTCCTAGAGATGAATGTACTTTGGTGCGAAAAGTGCAAATCAATCCCAGAACAGCAGCAAAAGGACCTTGTGAAGATGCTGGAGGAAATGGGTACAAAAGTATCTATTTCCACAGTAAAACAAGTCCTATATCGACATAACCTGAAAGGCCGCTCAGCAAGGAAGAAGCCACTGCTCCAAAACCGCCTTTAAAATGCCAGATTACGGTTTGCAACTGCACATGGGGACAAATATCATACTTTTTGGAGAAATGTCCTCTGGTCTGATGAAACAAAAATAGAACTGTTTGGCCATTATGACCATCGTTATGTTTGGAGGAAAAAGGGGGAGGCTAGCAAGCCGAAGAACACCATCCCAACCGTGAAGCACGGGGGTGGCAGCATCATGTTGTGGGGGTTCTTTGCTGCAGGAGGGACTGGTGCAATTCACAAAATAGATGACATCATGAGGAAGAAAATTATGTGGATATATTGAAGCAACATCTCAAGACATCAGTCAGGAAGTTAAAGCTTGGTCGCAAATGGGTCTTCCAAATGGACAATGACTCCAAGCATACTTCCAAAGTTGTGGCAAAATGGCTTAAGGACAACAAAGTCAAGCTATTGGAGTGGCCATCACAAAGCCCTGACCTCAATCCTATTTAAAAAAAATTGGGCCGAACTGAAAAAGCGTGTGCGAGCAAGGAGGCCTACAAACCTGACTCAGTTACACCAGCTCTGTCAGGAGGAATGGGCCAAAATTCACCCAACTCATTGTGGGAAGCTTGTGGAAGGCTACCCGAAAGGTTTGACCCTAGTTAAACAATTTAAAGGCAATGCTAACAAATACTAATTGAGTTTATGTAAACTTCTGACCCACTGGGAATGTGATATGTAAACTTCCGAATTCAGTTGTGTGTGTGTGTGTGTGTCCCACACACTATTCAGTCAGTGGTTTCCAATGAGGTTAGTTGAACTGCTCTACTGGCAGTTCAACTTCTAGGCAGAGTTGCAAAGAAAAAGCCATATCTCAGACTGGCCAATAAAAATAAGATGGGCAAAAGAACACAGACACTGGACAGAGGAACTCTGTAATCAAACCCACAAATTCTGATTCTCCAGATACTCAACTAGTTTAAAGAGGGCCAGTTTTATTGCTTCTTTAAAATCAGGACAACAGTTTTCAGCTGTGCTAACATAATTTAAAATGGTTTTCTAATGATCAATTAGCCTTTTAAAATGATAAACTTGGATAAGCAAATACAACGTGCCATTGGAATACAGGAGTGATGGTTGCTAATAATGGGCCTCTGTACGCCTATGTAGATATTCCATTAAAAAGCAGCCGTTTCCAGCTACAATAGACATTGTTAACGTTGTAAATTACTACACTGTATTGCTGATCAATTTGATGTTATTTTAATGGACCAAAAATGTGCTTTTCTTTCAAACTTAAGGACATTTCTAAGTGACCCCAAACTTTTGAATGGTAGTGTGTGTGTATATATACCAAAGAGGCTCATGGGTGGAAAAGAGGGGAGCTCTTAACAAAATCACATTCTAAATGGCATGGGGGGGAAACTAGTGGCGATATGAATCATATACATCATTGCTTCAACATTCAAAATTACGTCTCTTATTTCACTTAACCGAGTGCTGAGAATAGTCCCTGTTTATAGCCCGTTTTTACTGAACATCTCCTTTATTTCTCCCTATCCATTCTGGTGTCCTCATTAGAAGCACACTGACCTCACCAGCCACCGGCATGTAATCTTGGTGTGGTGTGCAGAGCTTCAGTGGTACCCAGACTACAGTACCCACAATCTACCTGTCCCGCAAAGTCCTTACTATCTGCTGAAACAAGCTGGACTAGAGCAACACAGAGCTCATATCAAAGCACAACACTCCTGGCTGAGAAATCAGTCGTCCCCAGTTTATGGACTTGTATTGTTGGATGTTGTGAAATAAAATGAACAGACTGCTCTATTAGGATACATAGAAAATGTTTAAAAAAAACTCTCAAATTGGATGGCTGGCATTCAAGAAGCGATGCAACACTCGAGTGGCTTCTTGAATGCCAGCCATCCAATTTGACTTAGTACCATGCTCAAGTAGAAGTAGATCTCCATGTAAATGAATAGCCAATTGGGGCAATGTTTCCTCAGTCTCCGGTGGTGCTAAGTATACTACTGTGTCTACAGCACCTCTTTTTTGGCAAATCAAGCAACAAGTTAATATCGGCATCTTGTTATAGCACTTGTACACTTAACCTCTGCCTCGTTAATTGAAATCTACAGAAGACTGGGACTACGTATAGTGCAAAATCCTAGAGAGAAAAAATGAATACGCCAGAACTAGCCTCAGCAGACTATAGATTTAATTTAATTGAGATTATGAGAGGGAAACTGGTAGCTGGCTAGTCTAAAACACAGCTTAATGTCTCCCAAAGAAGCTGTCGAATCTCAATAAAGATCCAGAGAATGAAACGACAATATCTGTCTGCTGAGGCTAGTTCTGACTGTGGGCTCTGTCTGAGGGGTGATTAATAACAGCAGCTCTCCCCCCTCTCTCCCTGGCCCTCCACTCATCTATTAGTTATGAAACAACCCTTAAGTGTCCTCTCCAATCCCATCCTGCAGTTGTCACCGATCCATCGCCGCCGGACACTTTATGATGAAAGATTAGGGGGGTCTCAGCTTGCGCGCCGCAGACGAACAAAGAGACCCCCCACCAAAACACTCCCAATGTTACACACCACACACACTCCCCCAATAACACCGCTGTTACCCCAAACACACACGTAGACACAAACGCACACTTGCCCAGAACTCCCCTTCTCTCTCTATACTAAAGACCCTGTGGGTCATTCTGTTAATACTCCCCTGAGGCACTGCCCAAAATTAAAAAAGGACAGTCTGGATGTGGCCCCCAAAGCTGCCAGTCTGTCTGCCCTCCATATGCTGCTAACGGAAGGATCTGAGACACTGAAGCTCTGAGGTAACATGCGAGGCACCTCTGTCTGGCTCTTACTTAACCTAATCTTAACCCAGGTCTAAGCTAAATCAAATGGTTGGGTGCTGCTATTGACATGTTACTACAGGTTTTAATGGATGATGAGGTTGTTTTGTCAAAAACATGAATTTTGCTCTCATGCTAGCTAGCAATTTCATTCTATTCTAGGTAGGAATTCGTAACAAATTGGCCAGGAAAGCCAAATCAATCATGTGACATACGAACCCCTCCCCAACCCCCCTCATCACCAGCCATTTCATGTTTTACCTGCCCTTTCCAAAGTGTGATCTTAGCAGCTCGTCGTCCCATCATCCTCATAAATCTCCTCTCTACTAAAGACCTAGAGGTCGGCTCAGATTTTAACCCCTCAATAACCTCTCTGCTCATTGGCCTTACAGCAAGAGTATAGTAATTAAGACTGACACCGCCGCTCATCTCATAGCCCATGCATAAAATAAATAAACCAAAGCCAGGGGTCGGGTGTGTGTGCGTGTGTCTGCTAATGTGTGTGTGTTTCTGAGGAGGTGTCAGACATGCAGAGGACATTGTCTGGCCTTTTAAAATTCAAAAGATGGGGGGGGGGAAACATCAAGGCTCACCAAATTATTCAATGTAGTGCATTGTCAGCACAAAATAGGGTTGTCTGCACTCAGGTAGCCTAGAGATGATTTGTCTACCGTCCCTTCATCCCTCCTCATCCCACTTCCCTCGATCCTCCACCAGAGCCTAAATCCTGGCTGCTTCAAAAGGATATGAAGCCTTAATCTCGTCAAAGAGAAATGCATATTGCAAATGCACATCAACGCCTCTGCTTCCCACCCCGCCATCACCCTCACTTCAGTTGGTCACAACTTCATTAAGAACGGACAATAGACTACAGATTATGGTAAAATGTAACCAATACAGGCAGAATTTGGGAGATTCAAAATCAAATCGTATGTCACATGCGCCGAATACAACAGTGAAATGCTTACTTACAAGCCCTTAACCAACAATGCAGTTAAGAAAATAGTAAATAAGAAAATATTTACTAAATAAAATAAAGAGCAACAATAAAATAACGAGGCTATATACAGGGGGTACCGGTAAAGAGTCAATGTGGGGGGGTACACGTTAGCCGAGGTAATTTTGGTAATATGTACATGTGGGTAGGGGTAACGTGACTATGCATAGATAATGAACAGTGAGTAGCAGCAGTGTAACAAAGGGGGGAGGGAAGTCAATGCAAATAGTTTGGGTAGCCATTTGATTAGCTGTTCAGCAGTCTTATGGCTTGGGGGTAAAAGCTGTTAAGAAGCCTTTTGGACATACACGTGGCGCTTCAGTACTGCTTGCCATGCGGTAGCAGAGAGAACAGTCTATGACTAGGGCGGCTGGAGTCTGTTTAAGGGGCTTCCTCTGACACCGCCTGGTATAGAGGTTCTGGTTGGCAGGAAGCTTGGCCCCAGTGATGTACTGGGCCGTACCCACTACCCTCTTTAGCATCTTGTGGTCGGAGGCTGAGCAGTTGTCATACCAGGTGGTGTCGCAACCAGTCAGGATGCTCTCAATGATGCAGCTATAAAACGTTTTGAGGATCTGAGGACCCATGCCAAATCTTTTCAGTCTCCTGAGGGGGAATAGACGTTGTCATGCTCCCTTCAAGACTGTCTTGGTGTATTTGGACCATGATAGTTTGTTGGTGATGTGGACACCAAGGAACTTGAAGCTCTCAACCAGCTCCACTACAGCTCCKTCGATGAGAATGGGGGCGTGCTCGGCCCTCCTTTTGCTGTAGTGCACGATCACCTCCTTTGTTTTGATCACGTTGCGGGAGAGGTTATTGTCCTGGCACCACCTGGCCAGGTCTCTGACCTCCTCTCTATGTGCTGTCTCGTCGTTGTTGGTGATCAGGCCTACCAATGTTGTGTCGTCTGCAAACTTAATGATGGTGTTGGAGTCGTGCCTGGCCATGCAGTCGTGAGTGAACAGGGAGTACAGGAGGGGACTGAACACGCACCCCTTGGGAGCTCCAGTGTTGAGGATCAGCGTGGCAGATGTGTTGCTACCTACCCTCACCACCTGGGAGGCAGCCCGTCAAGAAGTGCAGGATCCAGTTGCAGAGGGAGGTGTTTAGTCAATGGGTCCTTAGCTTAGTGATGAGCTTTGAGGGTCCTATGGTGTTGAACGCTGAGCTGTAGTCAATGAATAGATTCTCACATAAGTGTTCCTTTTGTCCAGGTGGGAAAGGGCAGTGTGGAGTGCAATAGAGATTGCATCATCTGTGGATCTGTTTGKGCGGTATGCAAATTGGAGTGGGTCTAGAGTTTCTGGGATAATGGTGTTGATGTGAGCCATTACCAACCTTTCAAGGCACTTTATGGCWACGGACGTGAGTGCTACGGGTCGGTAGTCATTTAGGCAGGTTGCCTTTGTGTTCTTGGGAACAGGGATTATGGTGGTCTGCTTGAAACATGTTGGTATTACAGACTCAATCAGGGACATGTTGAAAATGTCATTGAAGACACCTGCCAGTTGGTCAGCACATGCCCGGAGCACACGTCCTGGTAATCCGTCTGGCCCCGCAGCCTTGTGTATGTTGACCTGTTTAAAGGTCTTACTCACGTCGGCTACGGAGAGCGTGAACACACAGTCATCCGGAACAACTGATGCTCTCAAGCATGCCTCGGTGTTGCTTGCCTCGAAGCGAGCATAGAAGTGATTTAGCTTGTCTGGTAGGCTTGTCACTGGGCAGCTCGCGGCTGTGATTCCCTTTGTAGTCTGTAATAGTTTGCAAGCTCTGCCACATAAGACGAGCGTCGGAGCCGGTGTAGTATGATTCAATCTTAGCCCTGTATTGACTCTTTGCCTGTTTGATGGTTCATCGCATTGCATAGCAGGATTTCTTGTAAGATTCCGGGTTAGAGTCCTGCACCTTGAAAGCGACAGCTCTACCCTTTAGCTCAGTGCAAATGTTGCCTGTAATCCATGGCTTCTGGTTGGGGTATGTACGTACAGTCACTGTGGGGACGACGTCCTCAATGCACTTATTGATAAAGCCAGTGACTGATGTGGTGTACTCCTCAATGCCATCGGAAGAATCCCGGAACATGTTCCAGTCTGTGATAGCAAAACAGTCCTGTAGTTTAGCATCTGCTTCGTCTGACCACTTTTTTATAGACCGAGTCACTGGTGCTTCCTGCTTAAATTTTTGCTTGTAAGCAGGAATCAGGAGGATAGAGTTGTGGTCAGATTTACCAAATGGAGGACGAGGGAGACCTCTATACGCGTCTCTGTGTGTGGAGTACAGGTGATCTAGAATTTATTTCCCTCTGGTTGCACATTTAACATGCTGATGGAAATTTGATAGAACCGATTTAAGTTTCCCTGCATTAAAGTCTCCGGCCACTAGGAGCACCGCCTCTGGGTGAGTGGTTTCCTGTTTGCATATTTCCTTATACAGCTGACTGAGTGCGGTCTTAGTGCCAGCATCTGTCTGTGGTGGTAAATAAACAGCCACGAAAAGTATAGCTGAAAAAGCTCTAGGCAAGTAGTTTGGCTTGCAATTTATCACAATATACTCTACTTCAGGCGAGCAAAATCTAGAGACTTCCTTAGATTACGTGCACCAGCTGTTGTTTACAAATATGCACAGACCGCCCCCCCTCGTCTTACCGGACGGAATGTGCTGTTCAATCTTGCCGGTGCAGCGTATATCCCGCTAGCTGAATATCCATGTTGTCATTCAGCCACGATTCCGTAAAACATAGGATATTACAATTTTGATGTCCCGTTGGTAGGATATTCGTGATCGTATCTCGTCTAGTTTATTGTCCAATGATTGCACGTTGGCGAGTAGTATTGACGGTAGCGGCAGCTTTCCCACTCGCCTTTTCCGGATCCTGACCAGGCATCCGGCTCCAGAGATGATGGCGCTGTCGGGTGTTTGGAGAATGTCTTGTGCTTCTTGCTTGTTGAAGGAAAAAATCTTTGTCTAATCCGAAGTGAGTGATCGCTGTCCTGATATCCAGAATCTATTTTTTGCCGTAAGATACGGTTGCAGAAACATTATGTACGAAATAAGTTAGAAATAACGCAAAAAAAACACAATAGCACAATTGGTTGGGCGCCCGTAAAACTGCTGCCATTTCTTCCGGCGCATGTAGTAACCAAAAAAGTGTTAAGCAAATCAAAATATATTTGAGATTCTACAAAGTAGCCACCCTTTACCTTGATGACCGCTTTGCACACTCTTGGCATTCTCTCAACAAGCTTTATGAGGTAGGCACCTGAAATGCATTTCAATTAACAGGTGTGCCTTGTTAAAAGTTAATTTGTGGAATTTCTTTCCTTCTTAATGCATTTGAGACAATCAGTTGTGTTGTGACAAGGTAGGGTTGGTATACAGAATATAGCCCTATCTGGTTAAAGACCAAGTCCATATTATGGCAAGAACAGCTCAAAAAAGCAAAGAGAAATGACAGTCCATCATTTCAGCATTGAATGTCCCGAAGAACACAGTTGCCTCCATCACTCTTAAATGGAAGAAGTTTGGAACCACAAAGACTCTTCCTAGAGCTCCCGCGCCAAACTGAGCAATCGGGGAGAAGGGTTTTGGTCACGGAGGTGGTCACTCTGACAGAGCTCCAGAGGTCCTCTGTGGAGATGGGCGAACCTTCCAGAAGGAAACCCATCTCTGCAGCACTCCACCAATCAGGCTTTTATGGTAGAGTGGCCAGACGGAAGCCACTCCTCAGTAAAAGGCACATGACAGTCCACTTGGAGATTGCCAAAAGGCACCTAATGACTCTCAGACCATGATAAATATTTTAGAATAAGGCTGTAACGTAACAAAACGTGGAAAAAGTCAAGGGATCTGAATACTTTCATAAGGCACTGTATATACATACATAACATATAATATAGAAAAATGAAACAGAAGGCATTTGAGTCAGGCACAAAGAGAATGTGGGACACAAGCCTATACACAATATAAATATATACACACACACGTGCCATTTACCACATAGAAGCTAAATATTGTTTAGAATTTAATTATAGGTAGTCCTTTTTCTTTTATTGCAGGCTTTATCTAAATATTCCGCAAACGGAAATACACAATGGACAAAAATACATTTCAGTTTCTCCTCATCGCTCAGCCACATAATAACAGGGTATATCTGGTGTGCTTTCTGGAATAAGAGCAATCGTATATCGTGTTAGAAAGGTCAGTAGAGGATTAAATGAGATTCATTCTCTATTTCTTCGAGGTCACAATAGTTACATAGCCTTTCCTCTTCCATTTCAGCACAACACTGACCTGTTTCAACACACAGAGGAAATATCCCTGATCTTACCCGTTTCAATACGCAGAGGCAATATACCTGATCTTACCTGTGCATATAGCGATCTCTTGCTTTTATGTAAGTTTGTTCCTCATCAATCTACACATAATACCCCATAATGACAAAGCGAACAGCTTTTTGGAAATTTTAGCAAATGTATTAATAATAAAAACAGAAATTCCTTATTTACATACGTTTTCAGACCCCTTGCTATGAGACTCGAAACTGAGCGCAGGTGCATCCTGTTTCCATTGATCATCGTTGAGATTTTTCTACAATTTTATTGGAGTCCACCACTCCTCAGTAAAAGGCACATGACAGCCCACTTGGAGTTTGCCAAAAGGCACGTAAAGGACTCAGACCATGAGATTCTCTGATCCGATGAAACCATGATTGAACTCTTTGGCCTGAATGTCAAGCGTGACGTCTGGAGGAAACCTGGCACAAACCTTACAGTGAAGCACGGTGGTGGCAGCAGCATGCTGTGGGGATGTCTAAAAAAACAGTGTTTACTTTGTCATTATGGGGTATTGTGTGTAAATTGATGAGGGGAAAAAACAATTCAATCCATTTTAGAATAAGGCTGTAAAGTAACAAAATGTGGAAAAAGTAATGCGGTCCGAATAATTACGTAAATTAGATATTTCAGTTTTTATTTTTGAAACATTTGCAAAAATGTCTAAACAGTGTTTTCTTTGTCATTATGGGGCATTGTGTGTAGATTGACAAGGGAAAAAAACAATTCAATCAATTTTAGAATAAGGCTGTAATGTAACAAAATTTGGAAGAATTCAAGGGATCAAAACCCTTAATCAAACAAAAGGTTCTCAATTTGTATTCATGATTAATCTCCTCCACCCAAATGTTTTTCATTATCTCGTCAACAGTTGTTTTTTAATAATATCTACAGTTGGAGTCGGATGTTTACATACATCTTAGCCAAATAAATTTAAACTCAGTTTTTCACAATTCCTGACATTTAATTATTGTAAAAAATTCCCTGTCTTAGGTCAGTTAGGATCACCACTTTATTTTAAGAATGTGAAATGTCAGAATAACAGAGAGAATTATTTATTTCAGCTTTTATTTCTTTCATCACATTCCCAGTGGGTCAGAAGTTTACATAAGCTCAATTAGTATTTGTTAGCATTGCCTTTAAATTGTTTAAATAGGGTCAAACCTTTCGGGTAGCCTTCCACAAGCTTCCCACAATGAGTTGGGTGAATTTTGTCCCATTCCTCCTGACAGAGCTGGTGTAACTGAGTCAGGTTTGTAGGCCTCCTTGCTCGCACACGCTTTTTCAGTTCGGCCCAATTTTTTAAAAATAGGATTGAGGTCAGGGCTTTGTGATGGCCACTCCAATAACTTGACTTTGTTGTCCTTAAGCCATTTTGCCACAACTTTGGAAGTATGCTTGGAGTCATTGTCATTTTGGAAGACCCATTTGCGACCAAGCTTTAACTTCCTGACTTGATGTCTTGAGATGTTGCTTCAATATATCCACATAATTTTCTTCCTCATGATGTCATCTATTTTGTGAATTGCACCAGTCCCTCCTGCAGCAAAAAAACCCACAACATGATGCTGCCACCCCCGTGCTTCACGGTTGGGATGGTGTTCTTCGGCTTACTAGCCTCCCCCTTTTTCCTCCAAACATAACGACGGTCATAATGGCCAAACAGTTCTATTTTGTTTCATCAGACATTTCTCCAAATATTACGATCTTTGTCCCCATGTGCAGTTGCAAACCGTAGTCTGGTATTTTTAAAGGCGGTTTTGGAGCAGTGCTTCTTCCTTGCTGAGCGGCCTTTCAGTGTATGTCGATATAGGACTTGTTTTACTGTGGAAATAGATACTTTTGTACCCATTTCCTCCAGCATCTTCACAAGGTCCTTTGCTGCTGTTTCTGGATTGATTTGCACTTTTTGCACCAAAAGTACATTCTTGGCTGATTTCTTTTGATTTTCCCATGATGTCAAGCAAAGAGGCACTGAGTTTCAAGGTAGGCCTTGAAATACATCCACAGGCACATCTCCAATTGACTCAAATTATGTCAATTAGCCTATCAGAAGCTTTCTAAAGCCATGACTTAATTTTCTGGAATTTTTCAAGCTGTTTAAAGGCACAGTCAACTTAGTGTATGTAAACTTCTGACCCACTGGAATACAGTGAATAATAAGTGAAATAATCTGTCTGTAAACAATTGTTGGAAAAATTACGTGTCATGTACAAGGTAGATGTCCTAACCGACTTGCCAAAACTATAGTTTAACAAGAAATTTGTGGAGTGGTTGAAAATGAGTTTTAATGACTCCAACCTAAGTGTATGTAAACTTCCGACTTCAACTGTATGTTCTCTGAGAACTAAACTGGAAAATACACACACACACACAAACACACACACACACAGGGATGCCATTGATTAGTCTCTCTCTCTCTGTCTGTCTGTCTTAACGCTTCATTGGTGTCATTGTGTAACGCCGGTCTGTGGTGCTGGTTCCCAGATTAATGGAATGCAATTATAAACCAGTCTGGGGTGAATATTGTTCTTGCCCCTCTCTCTCCCTGCTATCGTAATTAAAAACGGGGGGAGCGACTTCATTTTACTGTGTCGTTTTGGGGGATGGAGGGGAGACGTAGAGGTTTCAGTCTTGCCAAGAGCTGTGCACACAGTGTCCCAGAGTAGGAGTGCTGATCTAGGATAATTTTTGCTGTTCTGGGATCTGTTTTGCCATGTAGATTATAATGAATAAGATTATATGGACATATCCTAGATCAGCACTTACTCTGAGATGCTTAGTGGATACGGGCCCAGGCCTGTATTCATTAGATATTTTGTTCAGATGCAGCAGCAGACTTCATGGCTCATTCAGGGTTATGAACTCTGGAAGCATTCACACATAGGCTCTAGTTTGCTAATGTTGCATTTTCCTAAATGAATCGGAGGTGAGCTATTACTTAAATGCAGATGGCTCACCAACTGTCACGGATCCCTCTGGAACTTTCATTACGCACACCTGGCCCCTATTCCCAGTGATTAGTAATTGTATATGTGTGTCCTTGGTTTACCGTTGTCCTGTCGATTATTGTTACAATGTCTGTTGGTCTTGTGAGTACCTGTGCTGTGTGTTTTGGCTTTCGTGCCCTTGTGGATTGCGCTGATGATTTCTGGTCTTGTCCCGTGTGATAATCATTGTGCGCTTGTGTTATTTATTCGAGGTACTCCTCGCTATTTTGTTTGGGTTTCAACCCTGTGTGTTGTATACGTGTTTGTTTGGTCCTCGTCCCCCTGTCTTTACACGGCACGCTGTAATTTGGGTAAAGAAATAAAAACCCTATTGCACATTCCTGCCCCTGTCTCCCGACTCATTCATACCAACGTGACAGCAACTAGGCTACCTTAAAGGTCCCGCACAGTCATCCTATTTCCCAAGTAAAAATAGCCTTTGAATGACCAAAACATCACCCATAATAGTTTACACTATTAAAATGCTCAGATTTGAAGATATTGGACCTTTTCTCTCATCTCTAACTATCAGGAAGCCTGAAAGAACAGGCTTAGTGGCAGGGAGTTTATATTCTAGAGCTCACCTTGACTGACAGCTCTTTGAAACACCCTTTTGGTTGTAGCCAGATAACAGTGTCAATGATGATGACCAAGTAAACAATGGGCCACGTCATTCTGAGCCTAAACAAACTCAGCAAAAAATGAAACGTCACTGGCAACTGCGTTTATTGTCAGCAAACTTAACATATATAAATATTTGTAATATTTGTATGAACATAAGATTCAACTGAGACATAAACTGAACAAGTTCCACAGATATGTGACCAACACATTGAATAATGTGTCCCTGAACAAAGGACTGCACCAGATTTGCCAGTTCTTGCTGTGAGATGTTACCCCACTCTTCCACCAAGGTACATGCAAGTTTCCGGACATTTCTGGGGGGAATGGCCCTAGCCCTCACCCTCCAATCCAACAGGTCCAAGACGTGCTCAATGGGATTGAGATCCAGGCTCTTCGCTGGCCATGGCAGAACACTGACATTCCTGTCTTGCAGGAAAACACGCACAGAACGAGCAGTATGTCTGGTGGCATTGTCATGCTGGAGTGTCATGTCAGGATGAGCCTGCAGGAAGGGTACCACATGAGGGAAGAGGATGTCTTCCCTGTAACGTACAGCGTTGAGATTGATCAGTCCGATGATGCTGTGACACACCACGACGGACCCTCCGCCTCCAAATCGATCAGAATCCGCGAATCCGACCGTCACCCCTGGTGAGACAAAACTGCGACTTGTCAGTGAAGAGCACTTCTTGCCTGTCCTGTCTGGTCCACCGATGGTGGGTTTGTGCCCATAGGCGACGTTGTTGCCGGTGATGTCTGGTGAGGACATGCCTTACAACAGGCCTACAAGTCCTCAGACCAGCCTCTCTCAGCAATTGCGGACAGTCTGAGCACTGGAGGGATTGTGTGTTCCTGGTGTAACTCGGGCAGTTGTTGCCATCCTGTACCTGTCCCGCAGGTGTGATGTTCGGATGTAACGAACCTGTGCAGGTGTTGTTACACGTGGTTTGCCACTGCGAGGATGATCAGCTGTCTGTCCTGTCTCCCTGTAGCGCTCACAGTACGGACATTGCAATTTATTGCCCTGGCCACATCTGCAGTCCTCAGGCATGCTGCAAGGAGGCATAAGGCACATTCACGCAGATGAGCAGGGACCCTGGGCATCTTTCTTTTGGTGTTTGAGTCAGTAGAAAGGCCTCTTTAGTGTCCTAAGTTTTCATAACTGTGACCTTAATTCCCTACCGTCTGTAAGCTGTTAGTGTCTTAACGACCGTTCCACAGGTGCATGTTCATTAAACAAGCATGGGAAAGTGTTTAAACCCTTTACAATTAAGATCTGTGAAGTTATTTGGATTTAAGAAATATTTTTGAAAGACAGGGTCCTGAAAAAGGGCTGTTTTTTTGTTGTTGAGTTTAGTATACATCTCTATATTCTCTGCAAAATGCTCTCATGGTCAACAGAGCTGATCATGGACTGTTGGATATCAGACAAACAGTAGCAATACACAATTGCGTTTATATTTTTTTGTAACTTATTACAGAATACAGTTCATTTCTTCACAAGAATTAGTCAAGTCTGAGTCACTTTAGAAGCTTAGACATAAGGGAAGGTATGTGAAAACAGCATACAATAAAGTATACTGGACAATTTATTGGTTCTCTCTGTATTAGCTATAAGGCCAGACCCAGATGCAGACACGGAGGCAGATGGTTTGAGTCTTATTTATTTTATTCCAAAAAAGGGGTAGGCAAGAGAATGGTCGTGGACAGGCAAAAGGTCAAAACCAGTTCAGAGTCCAGGAGGTACAGTGTGGCAGGCAGGCACAGAGTCCAGAAACAAGCAAGGGTCAAAACCGGGAGGACTAGCAAATGAGAATAGAAAAAGCAGGAGCATGGGAAAAACACGCTGGTTGACTTGAACAGACAAGACTAACTGGCACAGAGAGACAGGAAACACAGGGATAAATACATCAGGGAAAATAAGYGACACCTGGAGGGGGTGGAGACAATCACAAGGACAGGTGAAACAGATCAGGGCGTGACATTAGCATTATAAATTACAGTTATGTATTCAGACATTTACAATAGGCCAACATATCCAAAATATTTATCGACATGAACACGTGAGACATCAATTGACAGATAAAATGAATTAGAGCCATAAGCCTAATATAAGCACCAGGCCGCCCCATTGTGTGCTGCACCCATTGATTCGTACAATTTGTAACACTCATCTCACGTAAAAGTGAATTACTTAGGCTTTAGGAAATGCAACCAACTACAGAGATTGATGGGGAGCGGGACCTATGTACCCCGCTTCAATTAAGCAGACCTCAGTCAACCCCAAGATTGAAGCGGGAGACAAATTCAGCTATGGCCTCCTTATCAGATCTCACACTAGGCAGACAAGGGTCCTGGGATGGACAGATCGCACAGCTTCCCCACATACGGCACTGGATCAAGGTTGACCTCTGCATATCCCCCCCCCCCCCCCCCTTCTTTGGTCTGTCTTCACAACATATCCCCCCTTTGGTCTGTCTTTACAGGCTTCACAGCATATCCCCCTGTTTGCTTTTGGGAAAGCTGATTTTGTATCACAGCATTCCTGCTGCGGTGGTTGCCTGTGCAGACAGAATAGATGTATAATTTTGTAAAATGTCTATAATTCTAGCTTGATGATAATGGAAAGTGAAATAGTTGATAAGCTACAACCCACACAATGGAATTGCAAATGTGATTCATGGATAAATTACAAATACTGTACACACCACATCTCCTTTTGTGGACAACATTGCTGTGTGCTGGGAAGTTCTCAGACTCAATGTAGGGGGCTTAGGGATTGTTACGCACGCCTCTGTGAAGAGGGAACGCAACGCCCTGCTACAACTCAACTCCCCGTGAAGGGAAAGAGGTATGGGACTGTAGGTGTGAGTAAGGACGACAAAAGGCAGAATTGACCGCTTACTAGGATTTATTTCCTTTACACGGTAATATGGGGAAAAGGGGCTGGACGGAACCAAAGCAAAGAAAGTAAATATCAAAGCTCCCCCTCTCCTATCTAACCTGCCTACCCACTACTTACCTAACTTAGCACCACCTGGTGCACTAACCAAAATACAGGGAGTGGTCCACCCAGGTCTTACATTGAATATACTACGGGTATATGTATGCCCGCGGGCCTCTTGCCTAAGCACTCCGTAGGTGCCTTCCCCTTCCCCCCTGGGAACAAATGAAACAGAATATTAAACAATCCAAAACTCAGGCCATTAAAGAAGCTCTGACAAAGCAACAAACACAGAACATACCAAAGCTGCTACCAACAACAACTAACATAGTACATACTCACGACCAACATGCTATACCCCTCAGCCATCAACCTTCTCTCTCAGCAATGATCTATATCACATTCAATCTCAGCAATGATCTATATCACATTCAATCTCAGCCAGCAATGTTCTCAGCCAGCAATAATTTCTCTCTCCTGAACAGAACACTGGCTTTTATAGCTTCAGGTGGCAATGGTGATTAGAAACAGCTGTATCTTGACGAGGGGGCGGGGTCAGCTCTCCAATCATCAATTGGGGCCGACCAATCAGCTGCTTGGGGAGAAATTCCAGGAAGCCATCTCCTGAAACACACACACTCAAATACAAACTACAACACAGAAACTGGGGAACGTAACAGGGATGGAAGAACAAAAAACATATAGTGACTATCAGGTGTTACAGAAAATATACCGTCAAAGCAGCCACAGTTAAAGTCACAGCCACCGTGTCAGACTCATCAAACTCTGATAGTCACATTATGGTCAGCGTTGGCAAGGTCCACTGATCCACTGTTAATGATGGTGTCTTCAGGATTAGCTTCCTGGCAACACCTATCAAATGTTCTCCCCAATTGATAAAGCAATGTGGATTGCGCACACGTGACATGATTGTAATTTTCGGTGCAGCCTGTCCACCCGAAATGAATAGCAGCCACTGCTGTCGGATGTCTTCATTCTTCTGGAAATAGTGTAACGTTAAATTAACACTATGGCATCCAGTCACAACAGTGTTTTATTTTTGTCATGCTGGTACGTAGCTTGCTAGCTAAAATTCACAACACAAAAAGGGGTTTGTTACCAGTTTCGTTCTGCTTGAATACAGTTTGTTAACAAAGCCGTATGATGTGCACCTGTGACGTTTTTAAGGCGTTACATATTTAAATTGAGATTATATAAAATCTGGCATTACGTGGCGTTGCATAATGTTTGAAGTAATGCCTGCCTATTAAATCCAAGTGTTTGACATGGGTGTGAGGGGGCCAGTAACTTTATCATTAACTTTCTCAATGTACCAGCTACAGTCATTTTTCATACTTGGGTCAACCTACCATTTGCTTCATGCAGCACAACAAATCTGCTTTGCATAAAGTTGATCAGGCTGTTGGCTGTGCAAAGTTACTGGAACACACTGTTGTACACAAAGATCCAGAACATCCTAAATATGCTCAAAGGGTGACATGTCTGGTGAGTATGCAGGCCATGCAAGAACTGTGCCATTTTCAGCTTCCAGGAATTGTGTACAGATCCTTGCGACATGGGGATGTGCATTATCATGCTGAAACATAAGGTGATGGCGGTGGATGAATGTCACGACAATGGGCCTCAAGATCATCATGGTATCGCTGTGCATTCAAATTGCCATCGATGAAATGCAATTATTTTTGTTGTCTGTAACTTATGCGTGCCCATACCATAACCCAACTGCCACCATTGGGCACTCTGTTCACAAAGTTGACATCAGCAAACCGCTTGCCCACACAACGCCATACACGATTGATGTCTGCCATCTGCCCGGTACAGTTGAAACCGGGATTGATCCGTGAAGAACACACCTCTATTGAAAGTGAACATTTGCCCACTGAAGTCGGTTACGACACCGAACAGCATTCAGGTCAAGACCCTGGTGAGGACAACGAGCATGCAGATGAGCTTCCCTGAGACGTTTCTGATGGTTTGTGCAGAAATTCTTCTGTTGTGCAAACCCACAGTTTCATCAGCTGTCCGGGTGTCTGGTCTCAGACGATCCAGCGGCTGAAAAAGCCAGATGTGGAGGTCCTGGGCTGGAGTGGTCACACGTGATCTGTGGTTGTGAGGCCGTTTGGACGTATTGCCAAATTCTCTAAAACAACGTTGGACATGCGGCTTATGGTAGCGTAATGCACATTACATTCTCTGGCAACAGCTCTGGTGGACATTTCTGCGGTCAGCATGCCAATTGCACGCTCCCTCAAAACTTGAGACATCTGTGGCATTGTATTGTGTGACAAAACTACACATTTTAGAGTGGTCTTTTATCGTCATCAGCACAAGTGTAATGTGTAATGATCATGCTGTTTAATTAGCTTCTTGATATGCCACACCCATCAGGTGGCTGGGATCTTTTATTTCAGCTCATGAAACATTGGACCAACATTTTACATGTTGCGTTTATATTTTTGTTCAGTATACATGCATAATGATCTGCATGTCATTTTGGCAGTAAGGGGAAAACACCGCATGAAACCTTCTACTCTTCAGTTAACAGACACACACACACACACACACACACACACACACACACACACACACACACACACACACACACACACACACACACACACACACACACACACACACTCTCTCTCTCCCTCTCTCTCATAAACACACATCACTCTCGCTCCCACAAACGCACACATTGCTCCCAACTTTAAAAACGTTAGGCATCAAACAGAATGTTAGGAGGAGCACCAGAAAGAGAGAGATCTTATGTATAGTTAGGCCTATATGAATCCTACCTTTTTGAAG
The DNA here is from genome assembly GCF_002910315.2 of Salvelinus sp. IW2-2015. Classification (NCBI taxonomy): domain Eukaryota; kingdom Metazoa; phylum Chordata; class Actinopteri; order Salmoniformes; family Salmonidae; genus Salvelinus; species Salvelinus sp. IW2-2015. The sequence continues at coordinate 18,555,093 of NC_036860.1, read as the reverse complement.
CACATCTCATTAGTAGCAGACCCTTTTTTCCCTTTCTTCCTGGGCCAATCAAATTTGCCTAGACCAACTGTCAAGTTACCAGGTTGTTAGCTAGCTAGGTAACATGACTGAACAACGTTGTTTGTTATCAAACCAATAATTAGCAGGCCAGGATTAGTACAAGAAATGGCCGGTCACATAGTTTGTGAAATTATATTAAATGCACGTGAAATCGTACTGGAGGAAAAAAAGGTAGCCCCTGTTATGAGAGTCATATTATTATTATTTTATAATTTATTTGACCTCTTTTTCTCCCCAATTTTGCGATATCCAATACAGTCTTGTCCCATCGCTGCAATTCCCGTACGGATTTGGGAGAGGCGAAGGTCGAGAGCCATGCGTCCTCCGAAATATGACCCTGCCACACTACTCGCTTAACCCGGAAGCCAGCCACACCAATGTGTCGGAGGAAACACCGTACAACTGGCGACCGAAGTCAGCGTGCATGCGGGATGGAACAAGGACATCCTGGCCGGCCAAACCCTCCCCTAACCCGGACGACGCTGGGCCAAATGTGCGCCGCCTCATGGGTCTCCTGGTTGCGGCCGACTGCGACACAGCCTGGGATGCAGTGCCTTAGACCGCTGCACCACTGGGGAGGCCAAGAGTGATATTGTTTTTAACAATTTGAGCTAGACAAGCCGTTTTCTTTGCTGTAAAACTGCAAGCATGCCTGTTGCGAAGCTGGCACTGCTGCTTGACAGTGAACTTGCAGAGCCTATACTCAGATTGCCCTGTGCTCTTGGTTATATCAGCGATGAAATTATATACAATTGATCAACTTTGCTCGCTGTGCACGCTGCTCCAATGTTTCAAATGTACCAATGTAACAACAGAAGACTGATCAAGGTCTCCAGGATGGCTAAATTATATTTAAAAGACTAATAGAGGATTAGATGCGCAGCCAGAGCAGACAGAGAGAAATTGGTGAGTGATGGCTGGAAGAGGATGCAGTTGGCGGATTACAGCTGCCACACTTGATATGCGCATAAAGGTGAAGTGGGCATTATTGGACTGGTGCAGACAAGATGCTAGTTGCTTTTGCTTAAAAAATGTAACTGAACCTATAAACATTTTATAACAAGCTCCAGCCAGCGGGTTTTTTAGATTGGTAGAGCCGAAAAAGTACGGGTAGTATCATGTATTATGACGTTTTGATACCGTGACATTTCCTTGGTACCGGTATACCATGCAACTCTAAACCAAATATCATCACATTTTCACTGTTTGGGATGCTCATTGCCATTATATGATGTGATGTCTGAATGAGGCAATGTTTTGGGGATTTTAAACATGTTCCTATCCTGTTGAGAATCTCAAACAGACAGGCAGAATGTTGGATGTTTGATAATTTATGGCATTGAATAATTCTGTTCTATAGAGAACCACATTTTCTTAAGGATGTTCTTCTGTCCCATTTCTGAACAGTTTCTAGCACTACTTCCTTCGTTGATTGGGTAAAAACCTATCCAGCTGTGCCCTTCCGGCTCCAAAGATGAATCTCCTCCATTCTCCGATAGTTAAGAAGTCAGGACGTAACTAGTGAATTGATGGCCCACATCCCTAGCTATTCATCTTAAAACATACATTTTACATGATATGCCTTCTGCTTTTTATAAGAGGGAGAACAATGGGATAAACCCTAGCTTGGTTAAGCCTGTGTAGATAGATGAGGCAGTTATTTTCCACCAACAGTTCCATACCCATAGAAATATAATCACATTTCTATGTTCCAGAATGTCCCGGTGGGATCGCAGGTGGTGTTCAGGTGGCTCTGTGTTGTTACCATACACAGAGTGTACAAAACATTAACAACACCTTCCTAATATTGAGTTGCACCCACTTTTGTTTACCGAACAACCTCAATTCATCAGGGCATGGACTCTACAAGGTGTCGAAAGCATTCCACAGGGATCCTGGCAAATGTTGACTCCATTGCTTCCCACAGTTGTGTAAAGTTAGTTGGATGCCCTTTGGGTGGTGGACCATTCCTGATATGTACGGGAAACTGTTGAGTGTGGAAAAACCCAGCAGCGTTGCAGTTCTTGACACACTCAAACCGGTGCGTCTGGCCCGTTCAAATGCAATTAAATATTTTGTCATGACCGTTCAGCCTCTGACTAGCACACACACTATCCATGTCTGAATTGTAGACTTTTACTACCCATCCTAGTCTGGTTTCAAGAGCGTAGGGTCCACTACCCTGACTGTTGATCTACATTTTCTTTCACATGCAAAATGGCTCTAACAGATATGTTCGATTAGTTGATACTCAGTACTTTTTTACCCCATCCCTAGTTTGAAGCTGTTTGCCGTTCAGTAGACTGTCCTGTGGTCTGTTTGTGGTCTTAAGCTGTCGTGGGGTCTTCTGTCTGTCTGTGTCTGAACAGGTGCTATACGCCGGCCTCAGAGAAAGTGCACACTGCCCTTTCACCTGTGTGTCAATAAGAGAGGATATCTGAGAATCCTAAAGGGTTGAAATGAGGGCGAGAGCACTACAGAGAGGGCCAGAAGGCTTGTCAGCAGCAGTATTCCTTAACACTCTCCCTGTACCTCTGTGGTGGTGGCGGAAACCATACACACTATAGTGCTCCTGGAAACAAGCTATCAAGAAAACAGGCCACTTTGACCTAGATCGTACTGACGTTTCTCACCGCACACGAAAGCATCACACACACACAGACATACCAGCACCTGTCAGGGTGATGTGCAGGTTGTGCGTGTTCTTCTGATCCATTGTCTCCTCTCTCATCATGACTCCTGTCAGCTTCACTACAGTATACCAGGAGTCATACAGAGGCTAGGAGGACAGGCTTCGTCTCAATGGGATGTTTGGGGGGTTTTACAATGCTGTAATGGGTTTCCGTTAGAATAGGCCTAACCATCAATTCAATTCTCACAAGAAAGGCCATTTTTAAAATACCACCTTGCATTTTTTATGAAAATGAATTAAATTATTCATTCAGCTTTGTAATATTCATATTGTATCCTGTCTACCCCATTGATGCACCCATTTGATTCTGTTGTCGTGTTTTTTTGAAACACCTATACAGTAGTAACTAGGTCAAGTCTCTGAGTCTGCTAAGATCCATTTTGAAATGGCAACATCCCAATGGTCTTTTAAATGACTTCTGTCTGGTGAGTGAAAAACAACCAGGTTACCATGGCAACCAGAGTTGGCCCAGGCTGGTGATGTCAGCGTGTGTTTTGAAACACAGAGAGAGAAAGAGAAGGACGGCCTTCAATTATCTCTGTTTGCATCCAGCCTGATTATGGACTGACTGGTGCAGGCCACAGCCAGGCGGGGTGGAGTTTGTGTATGTGTTGGGTCTCTGTCTCTGTGAGTGTGTAGTATGTCTGTGGTGTGTAGAATGTGGGGTGGGCCAGCCTCACCTCGCCTCAGGCTTATTACACTCTCTATCTGGCAAATACTGGTTCAGGGACACCTGCTCTGCTGCTGAGTTAAATCTGCCTGCCAGCTCTGCCTGTGTGTGGGTGGATGGGTGGGGGTGGGTGTGTAAAGCTGAGAGTTAGAGGAGCAGTCTGAATACTAAACCACTGGCCCTGCGTGTACGTACCTAGCCTGACAGACAGCCTGCAGCCCCTTCTGTTGTCTGAGAGGGGTCACCATGACCGTTTGTGGAGGGGAACATAAACAGATCACAAACACAACAGACCACACACGGGGCGGCAGGTAGCCTAGTGGTTAGAGCGTTGGGCCAGTAACCAAAAGGTTGCTAGATCGAATCACCGAGCCGGCAATGTAAAAATGTGTCGTTCTGCCCCTGAACAAGGCAGTTAACCCACTGTTCCTAGGCCGTCATTGTAAAGAAGATTTTGTTCTTAACTGACTTGCCTGGTTAAATAAAAAATGGCACCCTATTACCTATATAGTGCACAACTTTTGACTAGAGCCCATAGTGCACTATATAGGGAATAGGGTTCCATTCGGAACACAACCATGAAGTACTAGCTACACCACCACTCTACTAGAAGGGAAAAGAACAGGCCACTACACCACTCCTAAAAGAGAGTCTCCAAAATCAAATCAAATCCAAAATCAAATCACATTTTATTTGTCACATGCGCCGAATACAATAGGACCTTACCGTGAAATGCTTACTTACAAGCCCTTAACCAACAATACAGTTCAAGAAATAGAGTTAAGAAAATATTTACAAAATAAACTAAAGTTTCAAAAATTAATTAAATCAATAAGTAACACAAGAAAATTACATAACAATAGCGAGGCTATATACAGGGGGTACCGGTACCGAGTCAATGTGCGTGGGTACAGGTTAGTCTAGGTAATTTGTAAAGTGACTATGTATAGATAATAAACAGCAAGTAGCAGTAGTGTAAAAACAAAGGGGGGGTCAATGTAAATAGTCCGAGTGGCCATTTGATGAATTGTTCAGCAGTCTTATGGCTTGGGAGGGTAGAAGCTGTTAAAGAGCCTTTTTGTCGTAGACTTGGCGCTCCAGTACCACTTGCCGTACGTTAGCAGACTCCAACCAATAGGCCTCCTAGTGAACAATGACACCATTAGACATCAGTATAAAGACCAGGCTGAGGCTGAGCTTATTCTGTCAGGCTGGGCTGGAGCAGGGCTACATCTGACCTGATGGATTGGGCCTTAGTGGAGTGGAGTTCTCCACTGGGTCATACCAGGACACTAGGACACAGTTAGTCTGGTCCCAGATCTGTTTGTGGTGTCTTGCCAACTCGGCAAGATGGCACTAACAAGGATACAGGGACTGTGGCTGGTAAAAACCGACGGGCTGAAAATATCTCAAGGACACAGTGCTTCACCACTGAGCTCGATAGCTAGGCCAACTCTTCCGCTGGCACTTGCTGAGAAAAGCAAATAAGTGGGCTTAGTCTTAAGCCTGTGTACGGTGAAGTAAGGCCGGCACAATTACCGTATAACCGTCTAACTGAAGACCGCCATGAAAATAAAATAACCATCATAACCATAACGAACAGCTGACTGAAGATGTGAAGTCCAGGCATTCATGTGGTTGAGTCCGTTTCTGAGGTTACATGGACTCTTCACAATATGACGAAACTTTGTTGCTCCTTGCTGAAACAAGCAAGATCTTTTAGCGAACAAGTCTTTGGTTGCCTAGGCAACACCCTATGTAGCAGCAGCACACATAGAAATAGAATGAATAGAATGGGCTTCAAACGTCTAACCCTGGCAATTTGCCTGGTAAACTCATTGGTCCACTCGCAATCGCTGCCTGCTATTGTGATGCAATAATTTCCATGGTAATGTAGAATGTTAATTCAAATGATGTTAACTGATGTGGCTCATGCAATGGCATGTATATTTTGTAACGTCAGTTGAGTTGAATCAACAAATCACAGCACATATTGATTGGTACACTTCCTGCTTTTACTTCCTGCTTCTACTTCCTGCTTTGCTCCTATGGGTACACTTGCAATGGCCACCAGTCCACCCATTATGTCATCAATGAGTTGAATGGAGATGCCCATTCTGTTGATTCTATTTCTATGCTAGCACATGCAGTCAGAGGCAAAAATGTGTCTTAAGAAAAATCGAAATGTTAATTTGGCTGACCAATAACTGTCATGTAAAATGTGCATACCTTCATTCTCACATCTATCTGCCTTAATAGAAAACTGCTAGTGCTTAGGGCTGAGAATTGCCAGGGACCTCATAATATGATATTATCACTACACTTAGGTACTTATACGATATATATTGCGATTCGATACTGCGGTTTAATTACGAGTTGATGTTCCAAACATATTGCTCACTATACACTGAGTGTACAAAACATTAAGAACACCCGATCTTTCCATGACAGACTGACCAGGTGAAAGCTATGATCCCTTATTGATGTCACTTGTTAAATCCACTTCAATCAGTGTAGATGAAGGGGAGGAGACAGGTTAAAGAAAGGTTTTTAAGCCTTGAGACAATTGAGACATGGATTATGTATGTATGCTATTCAAAGTATGAATGGACAAGACAAAAGATTCAAACGCCTTTGAACGGGGTATGGTAGTACTTAACTAAATACTTAGACCATGAGAAACAAGATTCTCTGGTCTGATGAAACTGAACTCTCAAGAGTCACCTCAGGTGGAAACCTGGAACCATCCCTACGATGAAGCATAGTGGTGGCAGCATCATGCTGTGGGGATGTTTTTCAGTGGCAGGGACTGGGACTAGTCAGGATCGAGGGAAAGATGAATGGAGCAAAGTACAGAGAGGTCCTTGATGAAAACCTGCTCCAGAGCGCTCAGGACCTCAGTCTGGGGAAAAGCTTCACCTTCCAACAGGACAACTACCCTAAGCACACAGCCAAAACAACGCAGGAGTGGTTTCGGGACAACTCTGAATGTCCTTGAGTGGCCCAGACAGAGCCCGGACTTGAACCCGATCGAACATCTCTGGAGAGACCTGAAAATAGCTGTGCAGTGACACTCCCCATCCATCCTGACAGAGCTTGAGAAGATTTGCAGAGAAGAATGGGAGAAACTTCACAAATACAGGTGTGCCAAGCTTGTAGCATCATACCCAAGAAGACTCAAGGCTGTAATCACTGCCAAAGGTGCTTCAACAATGTAGAGTAAAGGGTCTGAATACTTATGTAAATGTGATATTTCCCTTTTATATTTCCCTTTTATATATATATATATATATATATATATATATATACACACACTACCATCCAAAAGTTTGGGGTCACTTAGGTCCTTGTTTTTGAAAGAAAATACATTTTTGGTCCATTAAAATTACATCAAATTGATCAGAAATTAAGTGTAGACATTGTTAATGTTGTAAATGACTATTGTAGATGGAAACGGCAGATTTGTTATGGAATCTCTACATAGGCGTACAGAGGCCCATTATCAGCAACCATCACTCATGTGTTCCAATGACACGTAGTGTTAGCTAATCCAAATTTATAATTTTAAAAGGCTAATTGATCATTAGAAAATCCTTTTGAAATTATGTTAGCACAGCTAACCTGTTTGTGCTAATTAAAGAAGCAATACAACTGGCCTTCTTTAGACTAGGAGTGGGAGGCCCCGGTGCACAACTGAGCAAGAGGACAAGTACATCGCTGGTTCAAATGTCAGTTGTGAAGCTAATAGCAGTGACAGCCATAGCAAGTAGCTCTTGGATGTGCTTTTTAACAATACTGTGTAACTCCGTTAGGGCAACATCTGAAAAATAGCACCTACTTGGTAGTGTGTACCAGTCGGCGAAAGCCAACATCATCCACGACAGAGAACGTTTGATTTTCAAGGGCAATGAATTCAATTATCTTGACGTTAATGGATTTTGCCTTTGAGTTGTCTCGCTGAAATGTTCTTAGTCTTTCAAATGACTGCTGGACTTGAACTTGTTTAGTTGTTGGAAGTGTGCGCTTAGTTTTTTTCTGGTTTTGTTGTAAGTAGGTGCTGAACGTCTGGGGGTGATAAACTTTCAAATTAGTTATTAGTTTTGTGGTATTGAAAGATTTCACTTTCTCCCCTCCTTGGGAAATAATAGCAGCACAAATGTTGCACATGGCCTTTTTGTTATCTTCCTTTGCAACTTCAAAATAGATCCACACAGCAGACATTGTGGGCTAGTTTAGGAATGATGTGTTGCACGTGTAGCGCTGTATTTTTCAAGGCGTCATTACGTCGTCTACCTACGTTATATAGGTTATGCACGTCAGCTTTGACATCGGTTTTGCACATCGCCGTTAAACTAGACATCGGGCCGATGTTGCCATTTTTAGCTAATATCGGCTGATTCTGATATGCTTACCGATATATCGTGCATCCCTAATCAGTAACAGGGTAAATTAAGTTTAATTTAAGATGTTACATAGAATTTATCCTGTAAAACATGTTTTGTAAAGATTCAAGCTAAATATTGACTATAATTGGGATTTCTGTATTTACAGTAGATTTTTGGGGATTGACATACAGAACTTTGTTTCAAAGAAAACAGGACAGGTTTATTTAAGAAAATCTGACATTGATAAAGATGTAGTATATTTCATTCAACTGCTTGTAATATTAGGTACATTTAATATTCACAAATGCAAATGTTCTAACTCAAAACCTAACTTGAATGAATTTAAACAATATGGCACTACTTTAACTAAAATTAAAACAAAAAGGAAATTAAAACTTGTTGTATTATTAATTCATATGATGTGTCTGTTTAATATAAAAGGTTTGTATGTATGCTTGTTTGCATGTGGCTATTTTTTGTTGTTGATATGTTTGTTAACTTTAAAACAGTTGATTAAAAAAATTATATTCATAATACAGGTGAATGCATATTATTCGATAGGATTGTGTGTATTGGGCTTGCCTTAGCTGATTTAATGGGGCTACAGATAACAAATGATCCCTTCCATGTAGGACTTGTTTTATTGGCAATTGCTCAGAGAGCATATTATTTTATTGTACTGATCAACAACATTTGAACAGAAGAAGCAATCTTTTCTTTTATAAAAGTGTGTGCTGTCTCGTTAAGAAAGTAATGATTTATGAATAATTTAGGAGGCAGAAAGTGGCTGTGCAATCTGACTTTATGGTGATGGAATCTAGTGGCAACTAGACAGGAGGTGGGCGAGATAAAGAAGGTTTTTAGTGGTGAGGGAGACTACGTGAATTAATAACGTTTTTAGTGACAATCAGCTTTCAAATCAGTATATTTTGCGCTATGGTTAGTATATTATCAGAAAGTACTAGGGTAGGGAATTAATGTTTGCTTCAGCTGTAAGCTAGCAAGGAAAGTTAGCCTACAATTAAAGCTGGAAGCTACCGGTATCGTCTTGCATTGTAAACGTGTTCTAGCCTGTATGGACATTGTTTTGCGAACAGTAATGAACAGTTTCAACATTTCTACATGCTGTGTTGCATTATTCTTCTATGCAGCATGAGTGGGGAAATAACAATGCAGCCCTGACAGCTCTAGCAAGGAATGAGTGGAGCAGGCACTTTGCTCTTTGTACTATTGTGGGGGTGTCCTGATAGACAGACTTGATCCTCTCAATCACGTGAGACACATTTGACAGTAGTACTGAGCATAACAAAAATTCCACCGTATTTTGTACTATTATTTTTTGTATAAAGGATTCGGTATACCATGCAACACTAATGCTCTGTCCGATGGCAAACCCAGATGACCCTACAGTATAACATACTCTACTCTCTTAGCCGGGGGAACAGTGTGTTGGAGGAGGTGTTTGCCCAGGGGCTGCTAACTGATTGATTGACTGACTGACTCCAAGGACAAAAACCCATCTCACTTCCAGCTCTTCTGTCTGTCCATCTGCTCACTCTCCATCAGAACCTCAACTCTGCCAGGTCTGGCTGCTCCCTCCATCCCTCAGAAGTAATTTAATCAGGGATGTAGTGTTTTCTTCCAGGGGTTCTTCCTTCCTGATTTTCTGGCAGGATCCTTCATTCATACATTGAAATTGATCTACTGTAATTGTACGCCTCAAACTAATATTCCTACTTTCTCTCCATACTACACACAGAGCAGGGTGACCTCAACTCATATGTGTCCTCCATATGGGCATTAAGAACATGGCAGGGCCCCTTGTTCAACTGGCCTTCACATAAACACAAGCTCATGATGGGCTTCTGGAACTGGAAATGAAAGTCAGTCACCCCTCTAACGGTTCGTCCAGCTGGCCGTTCATTGGAGGCGCTGAGGATAGCGAGCTTGTTTGTGTTGTGCCAAGGAGTTGACAAGTAAGAGGAAGGGACAGGGTGGATCAAGCGCTAAGTCCATAAAACTTCAGAGTCCATGATTACGTCTTAGATGTATGTCAGACCAGATGTAGTTAAGATGGAGGGAGGGCATGTCGGATTATACTGTTGCTCTTTAAATCAAATCAAATGTTATTGGTCACATACACATGGTTAGCAGATGTTATTGCGAGTGTAGCGAAATGCTTGTGCTTCTAGTTCTGACAGTGCAGTAATATCTAACAAGTAAGCTAACAATTCGACAACTACCTAATACACACAGCTAAGTAAAGGGATGTAATAAGAATATATAAATATAAATGTACAGGTAACCTAGTGGTTAGAGCGTTGGACTAGTAACCGAAAGGTTGCAAGATTGAATCCCTGAGCTGACAAGGTAAAAATCTGTCGTTCTACCCCTGAACAAGGCAGTTAACCCACTGTTCCTAGTCCGTCATTGAAAATAGGAATTTGTTCTTAACTGACTTGCCTAGTTAAATAAAGGTTAAAAAATATATAATATATGGATGAGTGATGACCAAGTGGCATAGGCAAGATGCAATAGATGGTATAAAAATTATATACATAGGGGATGAGTAACGCAAGATATGGAAACATTATTAAAGTGGAATTATTAAAGTGACTAGTGATATATTTATTAAAATGGCCAATGATTTCAAGTCTGTATGTAGGCAGCAGCCTTTCTGTGTTAGTGACGGCTATTGCCAGATATGTGTTTGTGGTCTCTCTTTAGTCTCTACTTTCTTATCCGTGCTCTGAGTGTGACTCACTAACAGGTTATAGGAGTTCAGTGCCAGCCAGGCAGGCTGCAGTATGGTGGGCTGATTGAGCCTTCTCTAATGAAAAGGCTCACTCATTGAGCTCTCATCTGTCATCCACTACCCTGAGAGCAGCGTTAGTTGTAAGACCAGCAGCGTTGGTTTGAAAGTACAAACAATACAACAGTGGTTGGCAGACAGGGAGAGGAGGGAGGTTGTATAGGGGCTATGGAGGGAGAGTCGGGAGGCTTTTTGGGACTGTGGGAGTATGGTAAGAAAGCGGGACTGTGGGAGAATGTTTCCCCTGAAGGACAGGAGCAGCTGAATGTTAATGACGCAACACCATGCGAATGTGGTCTGTAATAAGAAAGTGGTCTGGAAGCAGTAAGCAATCTCTACTGCAGTGCAGAGATTCATCAAGGGGACCAAAAGACTAATCACCAAACGTACGGCAGCCACGMCACTGGTTTGCTAGAAAGCTGAAATTATTGCGCAGCACTAAATATTGAAGATTGTATCTTAAAGCTGGAATGCTTAATGGTGAAACTGCCACGTCCCTTTGGGATATTACAACAACAAAGACGTCGTTTTTTTCTCCCTTGGACATTTATTTAACTAGGCAAGTCAGTTAAGAACAAATTTCTTATTTTCAATGACAGCCTAGGAACAGTGAGTTAACTGCCTTGTTCAGGGGCAGAACGACAGATTTGTACCTTGTCAGCTCGGGGACTCGATCTTGCAACCTTTCGGTTACTGGTCCAACGCTCTGACCACTAGGCTACACTGCCGTCCCATAATTGCATGCGTGATAGAACAGCAGAATATGTACTGCAATGTTTTTACCACACTGCTTGACACACCTCACTTCCGTTCGGTCCACAAAACCAAAACAATAACAAAGGTACTAGGTGTGTGGCACTTGTGTGTGACAGTGGCACTTTTTTCCCTAATGCAGATTCCATCTTTAATGTGATGTCCTGGCAAGACTTGTAAATGTGGAGGGGAAGCATGTACATGGTCTTGATGTGTGTGTTCTACCTCTGTGTTCCAGAATGGCACTGACTATGGGTTCTTGGTGCGTCAGAACTCTGAGCTGCTGCAAGCTCTGGATGAGATGGAGAAGACCTGCACCAACCTGAGAGAGGAGAACGGCCTGCTGGTGAGTGTTTACATGGACTAGACTAGAGGTCTGGACAAGAACTAGGGGCTAGGTAGAGGCCTCGTCTAGACTAAAGTTGATGATAAACTCACAATTCTTTAAGGCAATATTGCAGAGCAATGTTGCCTGCAATGGTTGCAGAAACATTTTTYCATTGAAAATTTGCCATTTTGACCGGCAGCGCCCCCTTGTGGGCAATCTTTAGGAATCCTCCAATCAGAGCACAGATATTGGTCATGTGACCATGGTGGATGTTTTTGAGAGGGAGCGAGAGAGAATCAACTCCTGTTTTGAAGTAAAATGTTAGCTTTTCACGTCTCATGTTGCCTCACTACAATTTTTTCTCATGATACGGTAATATATACTGTATACTGACCAAAAATATAAACACAACATGTAAAGAGCTTTAGAGTTTATTTTGGGAGATGGTAACTCTTTAAACAACCGCTCTCGTGGTACCCCAAATTCCAAATTAGTTAATTGTTACATGATTAATTTAATCGGGTAACAATTAAACATAGTTAGTTGATTCGATAAATAACAGTCATCAGATTAACGAAAGTAAAGTCATGGTAGCAGCATAAACATGGTACAAACATTGTTAGGCACAGACAACAGCGCGAAGGGAAAAAAGGTAATGATAATAATTTGTACACTGCAAACTGACCACAACTAATCCCATAAAGAGATTGTATCTGAAAATAACAATAATTTCATACCTTGATTACATTGAGACAGGATCACGTCTCATTTTTGTTCGTAGGAATAGTTGGTGAACAGATTTCCTAAGGGAAACAGTTGTTTTGCTGAATTCCTAGTGATTTTAGTCTTTTTGTAACCAACATTTTTAATTTGGGCGTGGTCCATGAGGGAATGAATCTAAATGGTACAGGCTTGCCACTCAGGTCATTTAGTATCCAATGCCTTAGCCCCTTTTACACGCTGGCTGTATGAATACAAATTGTGTGTTTTTTGAGAAGTGGTGTGACCAAGATACAGATCATTCCTTACCTGTGCTCTGTATCCAAAGTTTTATGATTCTTGCAGGCCTTTTGAGCATTGGTAAGGAATGATCAGTCTCCCGCCACCATTCACTATACAGGAGGATGAGGTGAGAACTGTTTTCAAAATGCAAAGCATAAGGAAAGCCGAAGGGCCGGATCAACTTGCACCAGCTGTGCTCCACTACTATGTTGAACAACTGGCCCTGTTCACTTACATTTTTAACACTTCCTGATGCCAATGTACAGTACCACAGTGCTTCAAAGTACCATCAATCCCTGTCCCCAAATCACCTAAAACAACGCCACAGGGCTACGTGCTGTCCCCCTGCTCTTCTCCCTCTTTACGAACCAGTTTACATCTCAGGAGAGCACAGTTAAGGTTTTTAAATAGGCTGAGGACACACTAAGAAGAGACAAGAGAGGGTTGTATCGAAAGCTTCAAAGATCACTGGCTGAGACCTTCCCTCTGTGAGCTCTCTGTATACCAAGCTCTCCTCCAAATGTGCAGAAAAAAATTATCAACGACCCCTCCCATCCAGCTAATTACCTCTTTCAGCCCCTACCCCATGGTAGGTGCTAGAGGTCATTGACCACCAAACCTGATTTATTTTCCCCCCCAGCAGTCAGAACATTGAACTCCCTATGGCTACTCCAGGGACCACGCACTTTATGGAGTTATTGACTTTATGGATTGTTGATATTTATATCTATGAATTGTGGGGATGCTATTCTAGTTGCTTGGCACACATTTGTTAATGTACACACTGTATACATTAAAATTAATGTGGGTGAATGTTTGTTGTATGAGGTAAGGCTGGAGTAGATGCACTCACCCCATTCACGAAAATGCTTTGCTCCTACAGACAGTGAGTCACGTGGCCGTGGCTTGCTATGTAAAGCAGGCAGACAGACATCCAGGCATTCCGTTACTGTTCGATTGAACGTTAGAATTGGCAAAACGAGTGACCTAAGTGACTTTTAGCGTGGTATGATTGTCGCTGCCAGGCACGCCAGATCCAGTATCTCAGAAACGGCCGCCCTCCTGGGCTTTTCATGCTCGACAGTGTCTAGCGTTTACCGAGAATGGTGCGACAAACAAAAACCATCCAGTCAACGTCAGTCCTGTGGGCGAAAACAGCTCATTGATGAGAGAGGTCAAAGGAGAATTGCAAGAATCGTGCAAGCTAACAGGTGAGCCACAAACAGACAAATAATGGCGCAGTACAACAGTGGTGTGCAGAACGGCATCTCGGAAGGCACAACTCGTCACTTGGACTATTGCAGCAGACGACCACAACGGGTTACACTCCAATCAGTAAAAACAAGAAGAAGCGGCTCCAGTGGGCACACAATCACCAACACTGGAAAATTGAGGAGTGGGGAAAAAATTGCCTGGTCCGACGAATTCCAGTTCCTGTTGCATCATGCTGATGTCAGAGTCAGGATTTGGCGTAAGCAGCATGAGTCCATGGACCCATCCTGACTGGTGTCAACAGTACAGGCTGGTGGCAGTGGTGTTCAGGTGTGGGGAATGCTTTCCTGGCACACGTTAGGTCCCTTGATACCAACTGAGCAACGATTGAAAAACACAACATATCTGAACATTATTGCTGACCAAACCCAATAGAGCATCTTTGGGATGAGATGGAATGGGCATTTTGCAGCATGAATGTACCGCCGTCCAATCTGCAGCAACTGCGGGATTCCATCGTGTCAGCATGGACCAACATCCCTGTGGAAGGTTTGTAACACCTTGTAGAGTCCATGCCCCGAAGAATGCAGACTATTCTGGAGACAAAGGAGGGTCTGACCCGATACTAGATGGGTGTGCAGTGCCTTCAGACAGTATTCATACCCCTTGACTTATTTCACATTTTGTTGTTACAGCCTGAATTTAAAAAAATTAATAAATATATGTTTTTACACACAAATACCCCATAAGGACAAAGTGAAAATACGTTTTTAGAAATTTGAAAATGATTGAAATTGAAAATGTATTGAAAATGAAAAATGGAAATATCAAATTTGCATAAGTATTCATGGCCCTGAGTCAATACATGTTAGAATCAACTTTTTGTAAGTTTCTCAGAGCTTTGCACATCTGGATTGTACAATATTTGCATATTATTCTTTTTTTAATCTTCAAGCTCTGTCAAGTTGGTTGTTGAACATTGCTAGACAACCATTTTCTTGCCATAGATTTTCAAGCACTGTAAATCTGTAACCAGGCCACTCAGGAAGATTCATTGTTGTCTTGGTAAGCAACTGAAAGGTGAATTTTTCTCCAAAAATCCTGTAGGATTTTGCCTGTGTTTCCGTTTATTATTATCCTAAATACGTCCTAGTCCTTGCCGATGACAAGCATACCCATAACATGATGGAGCCACTATCATGCTTGAAAATATGAAGGGTGGTACTGAGGGATGTGTTGTGTTAGATTTGCCCCAAACATAACGCTTTGTATTCAGGACATAAAGTTAATTTCTTTGCCACATTTTTTGCAGTTTTTCTTTAGTGCCTTATTGCAATCAGGATGCATGTTTTGGAATATTCTGTACAGGCTGGACTTTTCACTCTGTCATTTAGGTTAGTGGAGTAACTACAATGTGGTTGATGTAACAATGGCGCAGGAGGAGGTGGCTGATGTTTTACAGGTTCCTAACCAATTGTGCTATATTGTTTGTTTTTTCGCATTGTTTGTAACTTACTTTGTATATAATGTTTCTGCTACCTGCTACCTTCTCTTATGACTGAGCTTCTGGATATCAGAACAGATAACTCACCTCAAACTGGGCGAAGATTTTTTATTTAATGAGTCTGACGCGAAGGATGTACTGTTCCTCCCGGACCAGCCCAAAATCCCCATCATTCGCATGAAAAAAAAACGGAGATAGAGGGGGCACAGATCCGGGTGCCTTGTGAGAATTGCTAAACTGGATATGTAAAGGAAAGAATGAATGGGGCCATGTATCGTGAGATTTTGAGTGAAAACCTCCTTCCATCAGCAAGGGCATTGAAGATGAAACGTGGCTGGGTCTTTCAGCATGACAATGATCCCAAACACACCGCCCGGGCAACGAAGGAGTGGCTTCGTAAGAAGCATTTCAAGGTCTTGGAGTGGCCTAGCCAGTCTCCAGATCTCAACCCCATAGAAAATCTTTGGAGGGAGTTGAAAGTCCGTGTTGCCCAGCAACAGCCCCAAAACATCACTGCTCTAGAGGAGATCTGCATGGAGGAATGGGCCAAAATACCAGCAACAGTGTGTGAAAACCTTGTGAAGACTTACAGAAAACGTTTGACCTCTGTCATTGCCAACAAAGGGTATATAACAAAGTATTGAGATAAACTTTTGTTATTGACCAAATACTTATTTTCCACCATAATTTGCAAATAAATTCATAAAAAATCCTACAATGTGATTTTCTGGAATTTTTTTTCTCATTTTGTCTGTCATAGTTGAAGTGTACCTATGATAGTTGAAGTGTACCTCTCTCATCTTTTTAAGTGGGAGAACTTGCACAATTGGTGGCTGACTAAATACTTTTTTGCCCCACTGTATAAGGCCATAAGCAAACAAGAAAATGCTCACCCAGAAGCGGCGCTCCTAATGGCCGGAGACTTTAATGCAGGCAAACTTAAATCTGTTTTACCTCATTTCTACCAGCACGTCACATGTGCAACCATAAAAAAAAAACTTGAGACCACCTTTTCTCTACACACAGAGACATGAACAAAGCTCTCCCTTGTCCACCATTTGGCAAATCTGACCATAATTATATCCTCCTGATTCCTGCTTAGAAGCAACAACTCAAACAGGAAGTACCAGTGACTTGCTCAAAACAGAAGTGGTCAGATGGCGCAGATGCTATGCTACAGGACTYTTTTGCTAGCACAGCCTGGAATATGTTCCGGGATTCATCCAATGGCATTGAGGAGTATACCACCTCAGTCACCGGTTTCATCAATAAGTGCATCGACGATGTCATCCCCACAGTGACCGTACGTACATATCCCAACCAGAAGCCATGGATTACAGGCAACATCCACACCAAGCTAAAAGCTAGAGCTGCTGCTTTCAAGGTGCGGGACACTAATCCGGACGCTAATAAGAAATCTTGCTATGCCCACAAATGAACCATCAAACAAGCAAAGCATCGATACAGGACTAAGATTAAATCCTACTACACCGGCTCTGATGCTCGTCAGATGTTGCAGGCCTTGCAAACTTTTACGGACTACAAAGGGAAACCCAGACGTGAGCTGCCCAGTGACGCGAGCCTACCAGACGAGCTAAATGCTTGCCTCGAAGCGGGCATAAAAGGCAACACTGAAGCATACATAAGAGCACCAGCTGTTCCGGACGACTGTGTGATCACGCTTTCCGTAGCTGATGTGAGTAAGACTTTTAAACAGGTCAACATTCACAAGGCCGCGGGGCCAGCCGGATTACCAGGACGTGTACTCCGAGCAACTGGCAAGTGTCTTCACTGACACTTTCAACCTCTCACTGACCGAGTTTGTAATATCTAAATGTTTCAAGCAGACCACCATAGTCCCTGTGCCCAAGAAAGGGAAGATAAACTGCCTAAATGACTACCACCCCATAGCACTCACGTCGGTAGCCATGAAGTGCTCTGAAAGGCTGGTCATGGCTCACATCAACACCATCATCTCGGAAACCGTAGACCCACTCCAATTCGCATACCGCCCCAACAGATCCACAGATGACCCAATCTCAATTGCACTCCACACGGCCCTTTCCCACCTGGACAAAATGAACACCTATGGGACTGAACACCTCCCTCTGCAACTGGATCCTGGACTTCCTGATGGGCTGCCCCCCAGGTGGTATGGGTAGGCAACGACACATCTGCCACGCTGATCCTCAACACGGGGTGCGTGCTTAGTCTCCTCCTGTACTCCCGGTTCACCCACGACTGCCTGGCCAGGCACGACTCCAACACCGTCATTAAGTTTKCTGACGACACAATGGAGACAGCCTATAGGGAGGTCAGAGACCTGGCAGTGTGGTGCCAGGACAGCAACCTCTCCCTCAACATGAGCAAGACAAAGGAGCTGATTGTGGACTACAGGAAAAAGAGGGCCAAACACGCCCCCATTCACATGGACGGGGCTGTAGTGCAGCGGTTACGAAAGTTTGTCTTTGTCTTTTTTAGTCCTCTACTGTGTTATTTTGGTCCAGTCCTCACCATGCCTGTACTGTTCTAGCTGTGTCATTCAGAGCTGCAGGCCTGTGGAGGAGGTTTTTAAACATGTCTCTCCCTCTATCTCTCTGCAGAGGAAGAGCAGTGTCCCAGAGACTGAGGAGAAGGTGAGGCGTCTGAGGAGGAAGAACACAGAGCTGGCTGTCATCGCTAAGAGACTGGAGGACAGGGCACGCAAACTACAGGAGGCCAACCTCAAAGTGGTAAACTACAAGCCTATCACTGTTTTGATATAGCTATTGCCTTACTGCAGGGTTGTCAAACTCATTTCAAATCAAATGTTATTTGTCACCTGCTGAATACAACAATTTAGACTTTACTATGAAATGCTTGTTTAGGAGCTCTTCCCAGCTATGCAGTAAAAAAATGTAAAAAAATATAAAAATAGTAACACAAGGAATAAAATACACAAGAATGGAGCTATGTACATGTAGTGCTGGTAATAGATCAATGTGCAGGGGGTACTATGTATTTGATGTAGATATGGACAGTGCATTCAGAAAGTATTCAGACCCCTTGACTTTTTCCACAATTTGTTACGTTACAGCCTTATTCTAAAATGGCTTAAATAAAACATGTTCCTCATCAATCTACACACAATACCCCATAATGATAAAGCGAAATATTTGCAAATGTATTAAAAATAAAAAACTGAAATACCTTATTTACATAAGTATTCAGACCCTTTGCTATGAGCCTGTGCTGTCTCGGAGCCTGTTGCTCCAAGAGCCGATGCTCCCGTACCATTTGCCGGACGGCAAGAGAGTGAACAGTCTATGGCTTGGGTGGCTGGAGTCTTTTTGGGGGGGGCCTTCCTCTGACACCGCCTGATATAGAGGTCCTGGATGGCAGGGAGCTTGGCCACAGTGATGTACTGAGCTGTCTGCACCACCCTCTGAAGCGCTTTGCTGTCAAGGGAAGTGCATTTGCCATACCAAGCGGTCATGCAGCCAGTCAGGATGCTCTCAATGGTGCAGCTGTAGAACTTTTGAGTATCCAAGGGCCCATGCCAAATCTTTTCAGCCTCCTGACGGGGAAGAGGCGCTGCCGTGCCCTCTTCACAACCGTGCGGGTGTCTGTGGACCATGTTAAGTCCTTAGTGATGTGGACTACAAGGAATTTGAAGTTCTCGATCCGCATCACTACAGCCCTGTCAATGTGGATGGAGACGTGCTCTCTCCTCTTTCTCCTGTAGTCCACGATCAGCTCCTTGGTCTTACTGATGTTGATGAAGATGTTGTTTCCCTGGCACCACACTGCTAAGACTCTGACCTCCTCCCTGTAGTCTCTCATCGCCGTCGGTGATCAGGCATGTGGTGTAATTATAAGCAAAGGAGAGACTTTTAGATTTCTTCAAAACAATTGAACTTTATTATTTAATTACTGCAATAATGGAGTTGGTAGGTAACCACCCTGGAGGTGATCACTGAGAAGAGCAGAACTGAGTTATAGCTCTTTATGAATACACGACAAACACCAGATGTGTGGATTGGGTCAAAAGGTTAGGAGTTGTATGAAAGAAATGACAGTATCTGCTGTGAAGACTGTTTTCATTGTAAGGAAAACGGGGTTTGGCCCCCAAAACGAGGTTCCTCTCAACCCGAGCCATCTCCCTCACATTAATGGGACGTGGCTTGTTAGGTTTATCACCTTAGGCATCGTAAATCTACTGTCAGTGTTAACACAGACACATGAGAGTTCTAACCCTATTCTGTTACATCTAAGAAAAATAGCATTTGATGCAATAACAGTATTATAATAATCTTGTAATTTCGCCACCATAGGCCTACCACCGTTGTGTCGTCAGCATACTTGATGGTAGTGTTGGAGTCGTGGGTGAACAGGGAATACAGGAGGGGACTAAGCACACACCCCTGAGGGGTCCCCCCGTGTTGAGGGTCAGCGTGGCAGGTTGCCTACCCTCACCACATCGGGCCAGCCCGTCAGGAAGTCCAGTATCCAGTTGCAGAGGGAGGTGATCAGTCCCAGGGTCCACAGCTTGGAGGGGACTATGGTGTTGAATGCTGAGCTGTAGTCTATGAACCACATTCTCACATAGTCTTTTCCTCTCTTGTCCAGGTGGGAGAGGGCCGTGTGAAGTGCAATTGAGATTGCATCATCTGTGGATCTGTTGGGGCGGTATGCAAATTGGAATGGATCCAGGGTGTCTGGGATGATGGTATTGATGTGTGTCATGACCAGCCTTTCAAAGCACTTCATCATTACAGATGTGAATGGTATAGGGCTGTAGTAATTTAAACAGGTTACCTTGGAGTTCTTGGGAACARGGACAATGGTGGTCAGCTTGAAACATGTTGGGATTACAGACTGTGACAAGGAGACCTTGAAAATGTCCGTGAAGACACTTGCCAGCTGGTCTGCGCATGCTTTGAGAACGCGCCGTGGTATTCCGTCTGGACTGGCGACCTTGCGAGCTTTAACATGTTTCAAAGTTTTACTCACATCGGCCATGAATAGCCAGATCACACAGTCATCCAAAACAACAGGGGCTTTCACGCAAGACTCAGTGTGATATTTCTAGAATCGAGCATGAAACACATTTACAGTGGAAGAAAAAGTATGTGAACCCTTTAGAATTACCTGGATTTCTGAATAAATTGGTCATACAATTTCATCTGATCTTCATCTAAGTCACAACAATAGACTTACACAGTCTGCTTAAACTAATAACACACAAACAATTATAATTGTTCATATTTTTATTGAACACACCGTGTAAACATTCACAGTGCAGGTTGAAAAAGTATGTGAACCCTTGGATTTAATAACAGGTTGACCCTTCTTTGGCAGCAATAACCTCAACCAAATGTTTTCTGTAGTTGCGGATCAGACCTGCACAACGGCCAGGAGGAATTTTGGACCATTCCTCTTTACAAAACTGTTTCAGTTCCACAATATTCTTGGGATGTCTGGTGTGAACTGCTCTCTTGAGGTCATGCCACATCATCTCAATCGAGTTGAGGTCAGGACTGACTGGGCCACTCCAGAAGGCGTATTTTCTTCTGTTCAAGCCATTCTGTTGATGATTTACTTCTGTCTTTTGGGTTGTTGTCCTGTTGCATCACCTAACTTCTGTTGAGCTTCAATTGGCAGACAGATAGCCTAACATTCTCCTGCAAAATATCTTGATAAACCTGGGAATTCATTTTTCCGTCGATGATAGCAAGCTGTCCAGGCCCTGAGGCAGCAAAGCAGCCCCAACCATGATGCTCCTTCCACCATAGTTTACAGTTGAAATGAGGTTTTGATGTTGGTGTGCTGTACCTTTTTCCTCCACACATAGTGTTGTGTGTTCCTTCCAAACAACATAACTTTAGTTTCATCTGTCCACAGAATATTTTGCGAGTAGCGCTGTGGAACATCCAGGTGCTCTTTTGCGAACTTCAGAGGTGCAGCAATGTTTTTTTTGGACAGCAGTGGCTTCTTCCATGGTGTCCTCCCATAAACACCATTCTTGTTTGGTGTTTTACGTATTGTAGACTCGTCAACAGAGATGTTAGCATCTTCCAGAGATTTCTTTAAGTCTTTAGCTGACACTCTAGGATTCTTCTTAACCTCATTGAGCATTCTGCTCTGTTCTCTTGCAGTCACCATTGCAGGACGGCCACTCATAGGGAAAGTAGCAACAGTGCTGAAATTTCTCCATTTATAGACAATTTATCTTACCGTGGACTGACTTTTAGAGATACTTTTGTAACCCTTTCCAGCTTTATGCAAGGCAGCAATTCTTAATCTTAGGTCTTCTGAGATCTCTTTTGTTCTAGGCATGGTTCTTCTCAAGCAATGCTTCTTGTGAATAGCAAACTCAAATGTTGTGAGTGTTTTTTATGGTGCAGGGCAGCTCTAACAAATCTCCAATCTCGTCTCATTGTTTCGACTCCAGGTTAGTTGACTCCTGACTCCAATTAGCTTTTGGAGAAGTCATTAGCCTAGGTGTCCACATACATTTTCCAACCTACACTTTGAATGTTTAAATTATGTATTCAATATAGACAAGAAAAATACAATAATGTGTGTCTTATTAGTTTAAGCACACTGTGTTTGTCTATTGTTGTGACTTAGCTGAAGATCAGATAAGATGTTATGTCAAATTTATGCAGAAATGCAGATAATTCCGAAGGGTTCACATACTTTTTCTTGCCACTGTAGTTCTTTTGGGAGCATCTTACGGCTTGGTTTCCCTTTGTAATCCACGATGAGCGTCGGCGCCCTGGTAATGGGATTCCACCTTCCTCTTATGTTGTCCTTTTGCATGGTTGATGTCTCGTCGGAGGTTGTAGAAGGCTTTCTTGTATTTGTCCATGTCTGTGTCACGTTCCTTGTAAGTGTTAGCTCTAGCCTTTAGCCTAGTGCGGATATTTCTTGAAAATCAATGTTTTTTTGGTTTGGATATGTCCATAGTCACTGTGGGGGGGACGTCGTCTATGCACTTATAGATGAAGGCAGTGACTGATGTGGTAAACTCTTCAATGCTATCAGATGAATCCCGGAACATATCCCAGTCTGTACTAGCAAACAGTCTTATAGCCTCGCGTCTGCTTTATTAGACCACTTACGTACTGAGCGCATCAGTGTTACTTCCTGTTTGAGTGTTTGTTTGTAAATGGGAAGCAGGAGAATAGAGTTGTCGTCAGATTTGCTGAAGAGAGGACGAGGGAGGGCCTTGTATTTTTATTTATTTTATTTTTTTATTTTACCGTTATTTTACCAGGTAAGTTGACTGAGAAGACGTTCTCATTTGCAGCAACGACCTGGGGAATAGTTACAGGGGAGAGGAGGGGGAAGAATGAGCCAATTGTAAACTGGGGATTATTAGGTGACCTTGATGGTTGAGGGCCAGATTGGGAATTTAGCCAGGACACCGGGGTTAACACCCCTACTCTTACGATAAGTGCCATGGGATCTTTAATGACCTCAGAGAGTCAGGACACCCGTTTAACGTCCCATCCGAAAGACGGCACCCTACACAGAGCAGTGTCCCCAATCACTGCCCTGGGGCATTGGGATCTTTGTTTAGACCAGAGGAAAGAGTGCCTCCTACTGGCCCTCCAACACCACTTCCAGCAGCACCTGGTCTCCCATCCAGGGACTGACCAGGACCAACCCTGCTTAGCTTCAGAAGCAAGCCAGCAGTGGTATGCAGGGTGGTATGCTGCTGGTATGCGCCTCTGTGGGTAAAATAAAAGTGATCTAGACTTTTAGCGCTCCTAGTAGTGCAGAAGAAGTGAGGTAGAACGGTTTTATTTCTACCCGCATTAAAGTCTCCGGTTTCTGTTTGTTTAGTCTCCGGTTTCTTGTTTGTTTATGGCCCCATACATTTTGTTGAGTGCCAAGGTGGTGTTGGCACTCTTACCATGAGGTTTTCTATATCAGGTGAGCAAAAGCTTGAGATTTCCTTCACACTGGAAGCAGCGCACCAGTTGTTGTTTATTAACAAGGCGGCCTCAGGACATACCCGTGGCCGTCCGATCGTGCTGCTGCATGGAGAAACCACTGAGTTCTACGTACATAGAGTCATCCAGTCACGTCTACGCAAGGTATATAATATTGCAGCTTTTTAAGTCTCTCTGATAGGAGACTCTCGAACAAAGCTCGTCCATCTTATTCTCTAGTGACTGGCCATTTGCCAATAGAACGGAAGGGAGTGCCGGTCGATTTTCTCTTTGTCTCAGTCTCACCAGGATGCCGGCTCGTCTACCCCATCTACGCCCGTGGCGTTTTGGTAGCCCATGAAACAAAGGAATTGTTTCCGGTATGAACAAGGGAACATGTGAGTGTGAGATGAAGTCGGATTTGAGGTCGAAATCGAGGTTAGTAACTGTTGATCTGATGTCCCAGAAGTGATTGGCGATCATACACTGAGTATAGAAAACATTAAGAACACCTGCTCTTTCCATGACATAGACTAACCACGTGAAATCTATGATTCCTTATTGATGTCACTTGTTAAATCCATTTCAATCATTGTAGATGAAGGGAGGTGTCACGATCGTGTGGAAGAGATTCGGACCAAAACGCAGCATGAGGAAAATAAGCCATCTTCTCTTTATTATTGAAGGCAAAACGAAACAAAACACTTACAAACTACCAAAACAACAAACGATCGTGAAGCTAAATAACGTAGTGCACACACACACAGGCTACAAACGTTCTACATAGACACAGCTAGACAACTATACTAAACATAAAGCCAACTACTCTAAATAAACCCCCTAAACCTTACAATCACCCTGGACACTACAAAACCCACATAAATACCCATGTCACACCCTGACCTAACTAAAATAATAAAGAAAACAAAGAATACTAAGGCCAGGGCGTGACAGGAGGAGGCAGGTTAAATATGGATTTTTAAGCCTTGAGACATTTTAGACATGGATTGTGTATGTGTTCAGTTCAGATGGTGAATGGGCAAAACAAAATATTTAGGTGCCTTTGAACAGGATATGGTAGTTTCTTTTCATTAAACAGAAATTCAACAAAGTCTGTTTTTATATTAATTGCAAATGACAACAGTTCCTCTCTGAATTCAAAAAATCTTCCCAACACTCCCCCTCGATAACCACCAAGCCTCGGTGTGTGTAACGGCTGTCATCTTCTTCTTCCTCTGAAGAGGTGTAGCAAGGATCGGACGCAGCCTGGTAGGTGTCCATGTTTTAATTTGGAAAACTGAACATGAACACAAATACAAAAACAATAAACGTGAACAAACCGAAACAGTCCCGTGTGGCACAAACACTGACACAGGAAACAATCACCCACAAAATACCCAAAGGACATGGCTGCCTAAATATGGTTCCCAATCAGAGACAACGATTAACACCTGCCTCTAATTGAGAACCAATCTAGGCAACCATAGACTTACATAAACACCTAAAATGAACACAACCCCATAAATCTACAAAAAAAACCTAGACAGTACAAACACCCTAGACGAGACAAAAACACACAAACCACCCTCGTCACACCCTGACCTAACCAAAATAATAAAGAGAACAAAGATAACTAAGGCCAGGGCGTGACAGTGTGAAATAAAACATTGTCATGCTCTGATCCCATATCTCCAAATAGTTTTGCAAACAGGCATGCACATTGTAGTTTACAATTGAAGTTACCAGCTGCATATCTCTTGAGTCCTGTGCTCAGCTCTTTTGCCGTCAGTTGCTCTAGGTGTATCCATTATAGCTCAGTGGGTGATAATGAGTCCATATGGCAGAGGGAGACATATTCATAATGTGCAAAGGCCTGCCCGCTGCGCGTAATACAGTGCATTCGGAAGGTATTCAGACGCCTTTTTCAACATTTTGTTATGTTACAACCTTATTCAAAAATGTTTTAAATAAAAAAATGTACTTATCAATCTACACACAATACCCGATAATGACAAAGCGAAAACAGGTGTTTGCAAATGTATTACAGATAAAAAACAGAACCTTATTTGTACCTTATTTGTACCTTATTTGTATAAGTATTCAGACCCTTTGCTATGAGACTGGACATTGAGTTCAGGTGCATCCTGTTTCCATTGATCATCCTTGAGATGTTTCTAAAACTTGCAGTCCACCTGTAAATTCAATTGATTGGACATGATTTGGCACATACCTGTCTATATAAGGTCCCACAGTTGACAGTGCATGTCAGAGCAAAAACCAAGCAATGACGTTGAAGGAATTGTCCAAAGAGCTCCGAGGCACAGAGGGGAAGGGTACCAAAAAGTTTCTGCAGCATTGAAGGTCCCCAAGAATACAGTGGCCTCCCATCATTCATAAATGGAAGAAGTTTGGAACCACCAAGACTCTTCATATAGCTGGCCGCCCAGCCAAACTGAGCAATCTGGGGAGAAAGGCCTTGGTCAGGGAGATGATCAAGAACTCGATGGTCCCTCTGACAGAGCTCTAGAGTTCCTCTGTGGAGATGGGAGAACCTTCCAGAAGGACAACCATCTCTGCAGCACTCCACCAATCAAGCCTTTATGGTAGAGTGGCCAGACGGTAGCCATTCCTCAGTAAAAGACACATGACAACCCACTTGGAATTTGCCAAAAGGCATCTAAAGGACTCTGGCCATGATGAAACCAAGATTGAACTCTTTGGCCTGAATGCCAAGCGTCACGTCTGGAGAAAACCTGGCGCCATCCCTACGGTGAATCATGGTGGGGATCATTTTCAGCAGCAGGAAGACTAGTCAGGATTGAGGGAAAGATGAACAGAGCAAAGTACAGAGAGATCCTTGATGAAACCCTGCTCCAGAGCGCTCAGGACCTCAGACTGAAGGTTCACCTTCGAACAGGACATCGAGCCTAAGCACACAGTCAAGACATTGCAGGAGTGGCTTCTGGACAACTCTCTGAATGTCCTTGAGCGGCCCAGCCAGAGCCCGAACTTGAACCCGATCGAACATCTTTGAAGAGACCTGAAAATAGCTGTGCAGCAACGCTCCCCATCCAACCTGACAGAGCTTGAGAGGATCTGCAGAGAAGAATGGGAGAAACTTCCCAAATACAGGTGTGCCAAGCTTGTAGCGCCATATCCAGGAAGACTCGATGCTGTAATCGATGCCAACAGTGCTTCAACAAGGTACTGAGTAAAGGGTCTGAATACTTATGTAAATGTGATATTTCCATTTTTTTAATATAAATTAGCAAAAATGTCTAAACCTGTTTTTGCTTTGTCATTGTGGCGTATTGTGTGTATATTAAAATAAGGCTGAAACGTAACAAAATATGAAAAAAGTCAAGGGGCCTGAATACTTTCCGAAGTCACTCTATGTCCTTGTGAATAGCATCCCCCGACATGTAACGAACAAAAGTCATGCCATTTTATGAAAACTGAGGATGGATCAACAACATTGTAATAATACTAACATAAATGACAAAGTGAAAAGAAGGAAGCCTGTACAGAATAAAACATATTCCAAAACATGCATCCTGTTTGCAATAAGACACTAAAGTAAAACGGCAAAAAATGTGGCAAAGAAATTCACTTTATGTCCTGAAATACAAAGCTCTATGTTTCGGCAAACACAACACATCACTGAGTACCACTCTTAATATTTTCAAACATGGTGGTGGCTTAATCATGTTATGGGTATGCTTGTCATCGGCAAGGACTAGGGAGTTTTTTAAGCATAAAAATAAATGGAGTAAAACTAAGCACCAACAGCCACTGCGAGACCAGTTCACCTTTCAGCAGGACAATAACCTAAAACACAAGGCCAAGTATACTCCGGAGTGTCTTACCAAGATGACATTAAATGTTCCTGAGTGGCCTAGTTACAGTTTGGACTTAAATCTGCTTGAAAAGCTATGGCAAGCCTTGAAAAGCAATGATCAACAACCAACTTGACAGAGCTTGAAGAATTGTGTGGTCTGAGGCAGGCGTTAGATTACGAGGGTTTTCAAGTGTAACGTTAATAATGATGGTTTTGGGAAACAGATCAGAAATTTAACGATGCTCCAACAAAAGTTTGAACGATTAACTTAGCCTTAAGATGCTTTTGGGAAACCGGCCCCAGGTCATTCCTGTGTGATGAGAGCTAAGATTTGTACCGTTCTGCACTTGTAAAACTACACAGCTGTCTTGTACACTTTGTCTGGACTGTATGAATATTCACTCAGAATAAAAGAAAACAGGGACTGTAGTATTTAGAGGAAGATATTCCCCGTGCACAGATGAGTAACTCCCCCATCCCCCTCTACCACATTTGGGCTAATCAACCACATTTAGTCCAGTGTGCCACCTGTACAACCACCTGTTTGTACCCAGGCCACCAGGCACGCAGCCCATTGGCTACCTCCGTATTCCACACAGCACCTGTTCACCAGCCTGAGAGAGAAAGACCCTTTCTCTATCCCTCTCACCCTCCCTCTCTCTTTTCTTCTCCCCCTCTTTCCCCTTTCCCATAGACAGCAAAAACAATACAAATAAAGCCTCAATCAATGAAAAATGAGAGGAACCTTTAAGAGTGCCAAAGCTAGTTCTTCAGCTATTATATTTGACTTCATTATAAGGGCACAAGGTGAGACCCAGATGCAGACACGGGAAGCAGATGGTTTGAGTCTTTGATATTTATTAAATCATTCCAAAAGGGGTAGGCAAGAGAATGGTCGTGGACATGTAAAAGATCAAACCAGTTCAGAGGCCAGGAGGTACAGTGGCAGGCGGGCTCGAGGTCAGGGCATGCAGAATGGTAAGGCAGGCGGGTACGGAGTCCAGAAAACAGGCAAGGGTCAAAACCGGGAGGACTAGCAAAAAGAGAATAGAAGCAGGAGTACGGGGAAACACGCTGGATGACTTGAACATACAAGACGAACTGGCACAGAGAGACAGGAAACACAGGGATAAATACACCAGGGAAAATAAGTGACACCTGTAGGTGGTGGAGACGATCACAAGGACAGGTGAAACAGGTCAGGGTGTGACATTCTTAACAATTGGACAGGGCTGATTTATATATAATGTTATTTATAGACTGTCTTGATATTTAAAACACTTTGAAATGCCAGTTAGGC
This sequence comes from Salvelinus sp. IW2-2015, assembly GCF_002910315.2. NCBI lineage: Eukaryota > Metazoa > Chordata > Actinopteri > Salmoniformes > Salmonidae > Salvelinus > Salvelinus sp. IW2-2015. The sequence goes on along the minus strand of NC_036860.1, from coordinate 18,526,615 downwards.
TTGGCTCGCTTAACTGCCGCTCCCACGGACAGAATGTGGGCAATTGTTTTTATTGTGATTAAGATTGTTTTGTGAGTGAGAATTGGAACCTTGAACGGCTTGCCTCCAGCAAATAGACAGGTGAAAAACAATCCTTTCTGAGAGGGTCAAGGGGTATAAGTATACGTTTGTGATGAACAGTCCTTCTTACAATTCCATTTTCCATCCGCTTTGTGTTGACCCTTAACCTCTAACCCTTCCCCTCTGTCCAGGTGAACGCCCCAGCTCCGGTGCGGCCGGGGGCGGTGGAGCAGTACAAGAGGGCGTTTGCCCGTCAGAGAGCCCGTGACCTGGCACAGCATGCAGATACACTGCTCTACAAGGACAAGGAGATTTCCGCCCTGCAGCAGGAGTGTAGGCAGCTGGAGACCCGTCTGGGCACAGCCAAGGTACTCCACACCATAGAATCGGAATACCCATTCTAGTATCTGTACTTCTATACCCAATTCAGGTGCAGAACACTCTTTCAATACCAATCTAATGTTTGTGTTTGAGATCGACTACTTTGCAGTCTGACTGTGCAGAATCACTGATGTAAAAATCACCTTGGCTTGCATCCCTTTAAACGCGCTGAACATTTCAATAATAACCTATTATCTAACACTAGCAGTCTGCCCACAAAAGGCTCTCTGTATCATCCATTGTAGTCAGTCCTATTCACTAATCTCATCAAAGGACTAAAATGCCTCAGGCTTGCCCTCTGTTGGTGTGGTTGGTCACTGCTCTTGATAACCCTCTAAGCCTGAACTAGTGACTGAGCTGTACTGATACAGATGTCTAGATAGAGAGGACCACCCTCTCCTCATGGCTGTGAATTAAGTGCCTGATTTAAATTACTCCTCTCTATGCCCGTCTGTGACTAAGAGCTCATTTTCTTGGTCTGAATATCTGCTGGGAGTACTACTACAGAGGGAATCCCAGGATGAGCTGTGGGCTGAGTTGATGGTGATGATCAGTGGCGGACTTACCATTAGACAGAAGAGGCAATAGCTTCAGGCTCACATCTACAACATCCGTAGAGTACGACCTTTCCTCACAAAGGAAGCAGTATATGTCCTAATCCAGGCACTTGTCATCTCCCGTCTAGACTACTGCAACTCATTTTTGGCTGGGCTCCCCGCTTATGCCATCAAACCCCTGCAACATATCCAGACTTCCAGTGCACACGGTGAAAAACGCAGCTGCTTCTTTATGGGACCAAACTATTTCAAACTTTTTTAATTTAAACGTTTTCAATGTTTAAAACATAGCGATCAGATCTTAAATGGAGGCAGCTGAAGTTTGAATCCCGTGAGGGTGAAATACAGTCAATAGACAGACTTGTCAGGGATTGTTTGGCGAGTAATCTGTCCAGCCTAGCTATAACATTACATTTAGTTATCTAGGTATCTAACGTTAACTTGAATAGCAATAACAGAAACATATGGACACCGGTAGAAATCTACACGGTGAGAAAAGCATGGAGCCCGAATTTATCAAAGATAGAAAGTGCCAATAGCATGGCTAATCTCATGACGGAGATAAACAGTCTAGGTACAAAAATGGAAAAAAAGATGGAAGAAATGAAGCTGTGTATTGAAAAACGAATGAATAGTAAAGTTGATAGCTTACGTGCATCTTTGGAGAAAGCCATTTAGGATAATCATACAGCTCTGCTGACTCAACTGGGGAATAATAACAAGCAGCTACAAGACCACATAGCTCTTGAAGTTGGACGTCTGGAGTCCCGTGTAGAATTCCTAGAATCTGGGAGAATAGGCGCTGCCAAAACAAAGTTCGACCCAGACATGTCTATCATACTGGCATGTCTGCCAGCTGATGAAAACGAGGAACTAATCTCCAAAGTGAACCAGTTGATATCGGTAGGCCTAGGCTTCGAAACAGAGGTGATTGCAGTTGAGAGGGAAAGGTCCCGGGGTTGTGAAGGTGGAGTGTCGGTCTGTGAAGGAGAAAGTGGCTCTGTTACGGAAAAAACAAAAGTTGCGAGACCATCCTGATTATAAAGTCTTCCTTCGATCAGCCAAGTCTCACACACGCCTTATAGAACTGAACTTCAAGACGCTGCTGAGAGAAATACCAGGAGGAAAGGATTATTTTGTAATGGGAAGCGGACGGGTCATGAAACGAGAACAACCAGAGGGACAAACGGACAAGGACATGGGGGTGGACAGACCTACTACATACTGAGGGGCTTCCCATCCCCTATGAGATTCGATTTCAATAGCGCATTGGAATGTTAACGGATGGACTACATTGAACAACACATTATGAATAATGGTACTAAAATCCTTAAACCCAGACATTATCTCAATAAGTGAAACGCATTTGCGTCGGCAAGAAACTGTTGATATTGAAGGATATGTATGGTATGGTCACAACAGCAACACTCACAGGAAAGCCCCCAGGGATTGGGGGAGTGGGAATATGTGTAAAGTCTGATATGATGAAAGCATATAAAATTGAAATTATCGATAAAGCCATAGAAGGAATTATTGGTTTGCGCTTTCAACATAGGGAGTCAGATTATTGTTTTGTTGTTTTCATGCTATTTCATGCTATTTGCCACCTGAACAGTCCACAGGGGGTAGAGATGGATCCTCCTCCTATAGTCATTTGTTAAGTCAAGTATACCTATATACAGAAGAAGATGCTATTTACATATGTGGGGACTTTAACAGTCGAATTGGGAGGTTAGATGTCTTTATAAATGATATTGATGATATTCCATCGCGTGTTGCTTTGGATGACTTTGTTAATCATCATGGAGAAACCCTATTAGAATTCCTTCAGGACTCTAAAATGTCATTAATGGAAGGATATGCCCCTACTGCTAATTTGGGGCTAGCTGTTCTAGCATTGATTGATACACTCACAAAAGCTTGGATTGCTTTCGCTGTAAAGCATATTTTCAAAATCTGACACGATAGGTGGATTAACAACAAGCTAAGCTGTGTTTTGGTATATTTCACTTGTGATTGCATGATTATAAATATTTTTAGTAATATTTGGCACCCTGCAATTAAGCGGTTGTTTAGGAAAATGATCCCGCTTAAGGGATCCGTAGCGCCAAGAAGTTTTAAACAGTCCAAAATCACATTACACAATTTCACAAACAGTATCATCCTCACTCATTCATCTTATACAACAATTAGATGTAAGCCTCATTTCTGAGGCTATTGTATAAACAGCGTTATGGTAATGTGGACGTATTGTCTCCCATGAGTTTCACAAAATTGTACCAAACGGACCAGTTCGTAGCTGGATTCTTCGGCGATCTTTTATACCTTCTCCAGAACATAAATGTCGTTCGGTTCTCCAGTTCTGTGAGGTGGAAGAAATTCCTTTGTTCTCTCTATGAAACTCACTCTCTCTCTATACTGTCTGGCCATGAGGCAAAGTCTTCCCTTGGAATTTACGACCTCTCTGACCACAGCAGCCTGGGTGTGGGAGACAGAGGTAGGGGGATGGTGCAGAGGTAGGGGGATGGTGCAGAGCTGTGTCCAAAGAGGGCAACGTCATGACATACCCCCCTGGTGGTTTGGATCTTGTTTATCCTGCAAGTTACAAATCAACATAAAATCATGACCACGTGATGTCCTGTTTGTAGATCATCGTTGCAGTCCCCTCTGGTGGTCGAACTTGGTAGGCTTCTGAAAGCGAGGCAGTCCACCACAAGGATGGACAGTTGATGTCCGGTTGGTGATCGCCATTGTGGTCCCCTCTAGTGGTTTACCTTGGTAGGTTCCCTGGAAGCTGCAAAGTACCCCAGGAAGGGCCAGGGGATGTCCTGGTTGGTGATCGCCGTTGCGGTCCCCCCCTCTGGTGATTTACCTTGGTAGGCTCTCTGACAGCGGGGCATGCCGCCACAAGGATGGGCCGTGGGTGTCCGGATTTGGGATCGCCGTTCCGGACCCGTCGTCTGGTCGTCGTCCAGACTGGAAGATCTGAGTAGTAACTTAGGCAGATGTTAACAACGCACACACATTCATGAAATATATATAATTACATTCACTCCCCAATGAGCGGCGTTGTGGCACTAAGTGATGGTTGTATGGGGACTTTCTTTATGGCTCTATCACTTCTAAGTGTCAAAGGAACTGAACCGAAAAGGAATGAAAGCATAAACAAAAGATATACAAAATATAGTTCTCACACAAAAATCATCTAATTGGACGTATATAGAATACAGTCCAATGTTCTGGCAAAATGACTATCATGGCATTGTCTCTAATGCCATATCTAGGGTTTTCCTACTTGGTGTGTTGCTTAGGCACTATCCTAAGTCTACAGCTGTAAGGCACTAGTTTTGGGCAGTCTACAGGGAGGACCTATGGACTTCTGGTGAGTGCTATAGAGTCAAAGGCCTAGAAATAAATGTTCAACTTTACTAAGGCTGGTATTTTACTTGGACCCTTAAACTTCTTGTGGATAGGGGGCAGCATTTTCACGTTTGGATGAAAAGCGTGCCCAGAGTAAACTGCCTCGTACTCAGTCCCAGATGTTAATATATGCATATTATTATTTGTATTGGATAGAAAACACTCTGACATTTCTAAAACTGTTTGGATCATGTCTGTGACTATAACAGAACGTATTTGTCAGCAAAACCCAGAGGACAAACCATTCAGATGTTGTTTTTTTTGAGGTCACTCTCTTTTCAATGGGGTTTCATTGGGAATCCAGATTTCTAAAGGACCTTCCTGCAGTTCCTATCACTTCCACTGGATGTCAACAGTCTTTAGAAATTGGTTGAGGTTTTTCCTTTTAGAAATGAAGAAGTAGCCATGTTCAGAATGAGGCTCCAGTGAAGTGTACTGTTTGTTAGTGACCAGAAAGCATTCTACACATTGTTTTCCTCCGGTATTGAACACAGATCATCCCATCTTCAATTTTATCGATTATTTACGTTAAAAAATACCTAAAGTTGTATTACAAAAGTAGTTTGAAATGTTTGGACAAAGCTTACAGGTAACTTTTGAGATATTTTGTAGTCACGTTGTGCAAGTTGGAACCGGTGTTTTTCTGGATCAAATTCGCAAAATAAATGGACATTTTGGATATAAATCGATGGAATTAATCGAACCAAAGGACCATTTGTGATGTTTATGGGACATATTGGAGTGCCAACAGAAGAAGCTCGTCAAAGGTAAGGCATGAATTATATCTTTATTTCTGCGTTTTGTGTCGCGCCGGGAGGGTTGAAATATGATGGTCTGTGTTTGTTTGCTTGGTTGCTATTCTCAGATAATAGCATTGTTTGCTTTCGCCGTAAAGCATTTTTGAAATCTGACACATTGGCTGGATTCACAACAAGTGCAGCTTTAATTTGGTATATTGAATGTGTGAATTTTTATTGAATGTGTGAATTAAATTACTATACATTTTTATAGTAATTTATTTGAATTTGGCGCTCTGCATTTTCACTGGATGTTGGCCAGGTGGGACGCTTCCGTCCCACATATCCCAGAGGTGTTAAGTGATCCTAGCATAAATCCTAATTGGATGTACCGTTGTGCATGTGCATTTATGCTTACACAAGCGTACATAGCAAGGGAAGAAAACCAAGTATCCTGGCAGATTACAACTTGTTCAGAATGAGTCTGACGTAGTCGGGTAGTCTGGAGGTCAGTCAGAATTGGTGTCGAGGGAGTCTAGTAGTTTTTACTACAAGTCACTGTGTCTTCCACTATTGTAGTGGTGATGGGTATGAAGTCTATTTCATAGCTATGTTATCCACAGAGGAGCTAACCTCATGACGGAATTTATTCTGAGATATTATACTACTGGAACACATTTACATTTAAGTCATTTAGCAGACGCTCTTATCCAGAGCGACTTACAAATTGGTGCATTCACCTTATGATATCCAGTGGAACAACCACTTTATACAATAGTGCATCTAACTCTTTTAAGGGGGGGGGGGGGGTTAGAAGATTACTTTATCCTATCCTAGGTATTCCTTAAAGAGGTGGGGTTTCAGGTGTCTCCGGAAGGTGGTGATTGACTCCGCTGACCTGGCGTCGTGAGGGAGTTTGTTCCACATTGGGGTGCCAGAGCAGCGAACAGTTTTGACTGGGCTGAGCGGGAACTGTACTTCCTCAGAGGTAGGGAGGCGAGCAGGCCAGAGGTGGATGAACGCAGTGCCCTTGTTTGGGTGTAGGGCCTGATCAGAGCCTGAAGGTACGGAGGTGCCGTTCCCCTCACAGCTCCGTAGGCAAGCACCATGGTCTTGTAGCGGATGCGAGCTTCACTGGAAGCCAGTGGAGAGAGCGGAGGAGCGGGGTGACGTGAGAGAACTTGGGAAGGTTGAACACCAGACGGGCTGCGGCGTTCTGGATGAGTTGTAGGGGTTTAATGGCACAGGCAGGGAGCCCAGCCAACAGCGAGTTGCAGTAATCCAGACGGGAGATGACAAGTGCCTGGATTAGGACTTGCGCGCTTCTGTGTGAGGCAGGGTCGTCCTCTGCGAATGTTGTAGAGCATGAACCTACAGGAACGGGTCACCGCCTTGATGTTAGTTGAGAACGACAGGGTGTTGTCCAGGATCACGCCAAGGTTCTTAGCACTCTGGGAGGAGGACACAATGGAGTTGTCAACTGTGATGGCGAGATCATGGAACGGGCAGTCCTTCCCCGGGAGGAAGAGCAGCTCTGTCTTGCCGAGGTTCAGCTTGAGGTGGTGATCCGTCATCCACACTGATATGTCTGCCAGACATGCAGAGATGCGATTCGCCACCTGGTTATCAGAAGGGGGAAAGGAGAAGATTGCATATGCATCGTCTGCATAGCAATGATAGGAGAGACCATGTGAGGATATGACAGAGCCAAGTGACTTGGTGTATAGCGAGAATAGGAGAGGGCCTAGAACAGAGCCCTGGGGACACCAGTGGTGAGAGCACGTGGTGCGGAGACAGTTTCTCGCCACGCCACCTGGTAGGAGCGACCTGTCAGGTAGGACGCAATCCAAGCGTGGGCCGCGCCGGAGATGCCCAACTCGGAGAGGGTGGAGAGGAGGATCTGATGGTTCACAGTATCAAAGGCAGCCGATAGGTCTAGAGAGGATGAGAGCAGAGGAGAGAGAGTTAGCTTTAGCAGTGCGGAGCGCCTCCGTGACACAGAGAAGAGCAGTCTCAGTTGAATGACTAGTCTGAAACCTGACTGATTTGGATCAAGAAGGTCATTCTGAGAGAGATAGCAGGAGAGCTGGCCAAGGACGGCACGTTCAAGAGTTTTGGAGAGAAAAGAAAGAAGGAGATACTGGTCTGTAGTTGTTGACATCGGAGGGATCGAGTGTAGGTTTTTTCAGAAGGGGTGCAACTCTCGCTCTCTTGAAGACGGAAGGGACGTAGCCAGCGGTCAGGATGAGTTGATGAGCGAGGTGAGGTAAGGGAGAAGGTCTCCGGAAATGGTCTGGAGAAGAGAGGAGGGGATAGGGTCAAGCGGGCAGGTTGTTGGGCGGCCGGCCGTCACAAGACGCGAGATTTTCATCTGGAGAGAGGAGGGGAGAAAGAGGTCAAAGCACAGGGTAGGGCAGTGTGAGCAGAACCAGCGGTGTCGTTTGACTAAGCAAACGAGGATCGGATGTCGTCGACCTTCTTTTCAAAATGGTTGACGAAGTCATCCGCAGAGAGGGAGGAGGGGGAGGGAGGGGGAGGAGGATTCAGGAGGGAGGAGAAGGTGGAAAGAGCTTCCTAGGGTTAGAGGCAGATGCTTGGAATTTAGAGTGGTAGAAAGTGGCTTTAGCAGCAGAGACAGAAGAGGAGAATGTAGAGGAGGGAGTGAAAGGATGCCAGGTCCGCAGGGAGGCGAGTTTTCCTCCATTTCCGCTCGGCTGCCCGGAGCCCTGTTCTGTGAGCTCGCAATGAGTCGTCGAGCGCACGGAGCAGGAGGGGAGGACCGAGCCGGCCTGGAGGATAGGGGACATAGAGAGTCAAAGGATGCAGAAAGGGAGGAGAGGAGGGTTGAGGAGGCAGAATCAGGAGATAGGTTGGAGAAGGTTTTGAGCAGAGGGAAGAGATGATAGGATGGAAGAGGAGAGAGTAGCGGGGGAGAGAGAGCGAAGGTTGGGACGGCGCGATACCATCCGAGTAGGGGCAGTGTGGGAAGTGTTGGATGAGAGCGAGAGGGAGAGGGAGAGGGAAAAGGATACAAGGTAGTGGTCGGAGACTTGGAGGGGAGTTGCAATGAGATTAGTGGAAGAACAGCATCTAGTAAAGATGAGGTCAAGCGTATTGCCTGCCTTGTGAGTAGGGGGGAAGGTGAGAGGGTGAGGTCAAAAGAGGAGAGGATTGGAAAGAAGGAGGCAGAGAGGAATGAGTCAAAGGTAGACGTGGGGAGGTTAAAGTCACCCAGACACATGGTTGGAGCATTTTACTAGTTGTATTGTAGTTGAACCTACACATGGCAAGGAATGATTATTGTTGCTATTTGTTTTGGAGTTGGACAAGTCCACTGGACTTCCTTTATGACCAGTGTGGTACACCTCAGTACTATCTTAGATGTGTTCTAAGATAATCCCCATCTAGGGGCCTGTCTGCTCCTCACTGTTCTCATAAGCGAGTTTACAACTAGATTTGATTAATGTTCTGGCGGCAATGTACGGTGTTGTCCGTAGTCTCGACCCCCCCACCGGCCTCGATGAGGCTCATCATGGGTCTGGGCTACTATTCCCCCCCTTTGTGTCTCGGGACCCCCCCACCAGCGGGTGGTGTTGGTCTCCGAGGCGCAAACGAAAAGGTCGGACCCTATGTACGAATTGTCAGCGGCCGCATTGTTATGAGAATGGCTGTAACCATTCAACCAAATCTCTTGGTGTTTGTGCTTCAAAACGCTCAGTGGCTGTCGAGGCCTGTCAGTCATCACCGCATCCGCGTGTGGCAACCTCTTCAGTACCTGCGAACTGAGACGAGGATATCGTTCTGTGATATCGCAAAGTGTTTCACCAGTGGGAGTCATCGGGTCAGTTGCTGGACTGACGCCATTAGTGTCATTGTAAGGGGTGACAGTCCCCAACAAAGCGGAAGGTGTATCATCGGAAGCAGAGTATACTCTGCGCATCAATGTTTTTCTTGCTGAGACGGCCGCAGTGCTTGCGGAAGTGTCCGAAGAGCAAGAGGAGTTCATCTCAACTACCGTATTGCACGACTGCAAGGAGGAGGGAAGTTGTTTATTCACAGAGACAACTGGCTCGAAATCATGAAAAGAATGGTCAATCAGGTTGGCTGATGGAATGTGTCGAGATATTGTAGAATATTGGAAACCAAGAGGTTTCTAAACGTCTTTTTCCCAAGGGGTGTTTTCGACAGATACCCCTCGTGAATGACTGCGTTGCAGCTAGCGTTAGGGGAAGACAGTGTGGTCAGTGGAGAAGGCACTGTGGCCTGTGACCATACCTGGTTGGTTTTCCAATCCATCAATGGGAGTAACCGATCCATCAAGTCTGCTCCAAGTAGCAGGGGTACAGTTTCGAGGCTGGTAACATACACAGGGTGAACGAGCAATACGTCCTGGAAGTGTAGTTTCAGCATGACTCTCAATGTGAGAGGCAAGATAGTCTGAGTGACCCCTCAAAGTTTAGTGTCGCATCGTTCCACTTTTAACCAACGTTTAGTTGGCTTCAAAGCCCTTTTGAGATCATCAAACAATGTTTGAGAGATGAGTGATATTGTCGCACACGAATCAATTAGCGCATGACAAGTTAAGCAGTCCTCCAGGACTGTTTCCAGGTATGGCCGTTCTGTTCAAGGTGGAAGCAGATTGACTTTTCCGATTTAGAGTCGGCTTTGCTTTAACAAAGCGTTTGACCTTTTCTTCGCAATCTTTGTATCAGAGTCTAAAGACAAAGCCCGGTGGCTTGTTTCTTGATCAAGCAGGCCCTGGATAGGGTCTTGAATGAGAGCGGGAGAAATTTGAACTTTAACGTCCTTGCTATGGGTGTTAATTTCTGCAAACCTGGTGTCCGGTATTTCCCCGTCTAGTCCTTGTGACTTATCTTTTACCCTTTTCTTAAATTGTTCTCGCTTTAGTTCTTCCCGTAGTGAAACTTCTGGAGAACATTGGTCTACGTTTTGATCGTCCTTCAACCCTTTGTTAGCCTTGTGCTCTGACACTTTTTGTGGGTTGGGTGCAGGAACGTAGCGAACAGGTCGATTGTAGCGGTAGTCATGTTGATGGCGACGTACTTTACAGTTATTTCGACCGCTGAGGTTATTGGAATCATGGTTTCGTGGTATAAACTGTTGTTGTGCGTCATCTCTCAACGCTCCAATACCTTATAATGCACCCTCTAACTGGAGTGAGTGCTCCTGGTCAAACTTCAAAACCGAGTGGTCAGGGCTCTTAGCGTTGTGAACTTTTGATGCCTCAAAAGCTGTGCTTGCAAGCTCTCTGAGTTGTAAGATAGGCAAGCCAATGTGGGCTGCAGGGCCTAAGTAGGTAATGCAGGTGGGATACATGTTCGACAAAAACATTTGTTTAAATGGTAACAGGTCTTCCATTCCTGTTTCAGTGAGTAGGCCAAAGTAAGCTGAACGAATCTTATGATAGTAAGCTTGTGGGTGTTCGTTCCGAGCTTGTTTGATGGTGTTAGCAAGTGAGCTATYGTGTTTGCGAGTCGCAGAACCACTGAATTCTACTTTCAAAGCTGTGGCAAGTTTAGTGTAGTCATTTAGCACGTTTTGCTGTTGTAGACGAATTCACCTTGTCACGTGTCTATTCGACGTTCGCTTCAACAGGTAAACCCTGTCAGAACCGGTAGCATTCGGGTAGCCATCCAACGCGTCCTCTATGTCAGCTAGCAACGTCTCAGTATCGTTTGGCTGACCTGGAACGGGGTCAAAGGTGGGGAAATTCTTGACGAGTTTGTCAAGGTATTCCTCGCCAAGCAGGCGGAGAGGGTTGGCTTCATCCTGTGGAGAGATTGGGGCCGAAAGGCCAAGAGGAGAAGCCAAGCCTTGTTGTTGTTGGCCAAGAGGCGCMATATTACTCAGTGCCGAATGGCCAAGAGGAGAAGACTGAGGGACACATGAGGGAGGTAAAGTCTGAAACCTATCGTCTTTACTCCTGTGAGTACAGGGCTCCGGTTGCTTAGATTGGTAGTCACGCTGTAGAACGTGACCATTCTGGACTTCCTCCAGATGGTACCTAAGGGTGGTATTCTACTGCATTGCAAAGTCCACTTGAGCGCTTAGAATACTAATTTTGGACGTGTGAGTGTCGCACTTGCTCCTTTCGGTCTCAAACTTATCTGTCATGGTTTGCAGATAGAGGTATTGAGTACGGAGCGAGAGCTTCAGTGATGACATTTCCTCCGCTTGCTTAGAAATCAATATTTCCATCTTCATCACCTGAGTTCTCTCATCATTCATTTGGTCAGTGACTTCAATGAGTTCTGCTAATTTGTCATCCAACTTTGTCATTGTGTTCATTAACTGATCGTCTTTGGTCTGCAGCGTTTTGAGTAGAACCGTGTTACTTTGAGTAACGTTCAACAAAACAGCATGCATGGTATCAAGTTGAGCGAATTGCTGTGGGGGTGTAGGGCTGTTGACCGGTGTAGGGGTAGCCAGGTGGAAAGCATGGCCAGTCGTAGAAAAATGCTTATTGAAATTCTCAATTATAGTTCATTATAGTTATCCTGAGGGTGCATTTATTGTAGCTGGGGATTTTAACCAGGCTAATCTGAAAACAAGGCTCCCTACATTTTATCAGCATATCGAATGCGCGACCCGGGCTGGTAAAACTCTGTACCATTGCTACTCTAATTTCTGCAACGCATACAAAGCCATCCCTCGCCTTCCTTTCTGAAAATCTGACCACGACTCCATTTTGTTGCTCCCAGCCTATAGACAGAAACTTAAACAGGAAACGCCCGTGCTCAGGTCTGTTCAACGCTAGTCCGACCGATCGGATTCCACGCTTCAAGATTGCTTCGATCACGTGGACTGGGATATGTTCCGGATAGCATCGGACAATAACATTGATGTATACACTGATTCGGGGAGCGAGTTTATTAGCAAGAGCATCGGTGACATGGTACCCACGGTGAATATTAAAACCTTCCCCAACCAGAAACCGTGGATTGATGGCAGCAGACGCCCAAAACTGAAAGCGCGAACGACTGCTTTTAATCATGGCAAGGCGACCGGAAACATAACCGAATACAAACAGTGTAGCTATTCCCTCAGCAAGGCTATCAAACAAGCTAAGCGTCAGTATAGAGACACAGTAGAGTCGCAATTCAACGGCTCAGACACGAGACGTATGTGGCAAGGTCTACAGTCAATCACGGACTACAAAAAGAAAACCAGTCCCGTCGCGGACATCGATGTCTTGCTCCCAGACCAACTAAACAACTTCTTTGCTCGCTTTGAGGACAATACAGTGCCACTGACACGGCCCGCTACCAAAACCATCCCTAGCCGCGTCCTCGGAGCATGCGCAGACCAGCTGGCTGGTGTGTTTACGGACATATTCAATCAATCACTATCCCAGTCTGCTGTTCCCACATGCTTCAAGAGGGCCACCATTGTTCCTGTTCCCAAGAAAGCTAAGGTAACTGAGCTAAACGACTATCGCCCTGTAGCACTCACTTCCGCAATTATGAAGTGCTTTGAGAGACTAGTCAAGGATCATATCACCTCCACCCTACCTGACACCCTAGACCCACTCCAATTTGCTTACCGCCCCAATAGGTCTACAGACGACACAATCACACTGCACGCTGCCCTATCCCATCTGGACAAGAGGAATACCTATATAAGAATGCTGTTCATCGATTACAGCTCAGCATTCAACACCATAGTACCATCCAAACTCGTCATTAAGCTCGAGACACTGGGTCTCGACCCCGCTCTGTGCAACTGGATCCTGGACTGTCTGACGGGCCGCACCCAGGTGGTGAGGGTAGGAAACAACATCTCCACCCCGCTGATCCTCAACACTGGGGCCCCACAAGGGTGCGTTCTCAGCCCTCTCCTGTACTCCCTGTTCACCCATGACTGCGTGGCCGTGCACACCTCCAACTCAATCATCAAGTTTGCAGACGACACTACAGTGGTAGGCTTGATTACCAACAAAGACGAGACGGCCTACAGGGAGGAGGTGAGGGCCCTCGGAGTGTGGTGTCAGGAAAATAACCTCTCACTCAATGTCAACAAAACAAAGGAGATGATCGTGGACTTCAGGAAACAGCAGAGTGGAGTGGAGAAGGTGGAAAGCTGTATCACTGCCAGGTACGGCAACTGCTCCGCCCACAACCGCAAGGCTCTCCAGAGGGTAGTGACGTCTGCACAACGCATCACCGGGGCGAACTACCTGCCCTCCAGAACACCTACACCACCCGATGTCACAGGAAGGCCATAAAGATCATCAAGGACAACTACAGGTGCATCATAGCTGGGACCGAGAGACTGAAAAACAGCTTCTATCTCAAGGCCATCAGACTGTTAAACAGCCATCACTAACACTGAGTGGCTGCTGCCAACATACAGACTCAATCTCTAGCCTCTTTAATAATTAAAAATGGGATGTAATAAATGTATCACCAGTCACTTAAACAATGCCACTTTATATAATTTTTACATACCCTACATTACTCATCTCATATGTATATACTGTACTCTATACCATCTACTGCATCTTGCATATGCCGTTCGGCCATCGCTCATCCGTATATTTATATGTACATATTCTTAATCATTCCTTTACACTTGTGTGTATAAGGAAGTTGTTGTGAAATTGTTAGATTACTTGTTAGATATTACTGGACGGTCGGAACTAGAAGCACAAGCATTTTGCTACACTCGCATTAACATTTGCTAACCATGTGTATGTGACCAATAAAATTTGATTTGAAAATTAGATCGCTATGTGCACAGGTAAGATCAGGGATATTGTCTCTGCGTATTGAAACAGGTTGGTATTGTGGTGAAATGGAAGAGGAAAGACTAACTATTGTGAACATGAAGAAATAGAGAATGAATCTCATTTCATCCTCTACTTTCTAGCACGATATACGATTGCTCTTGTTAGGTTCTTATTTTTCAGAGTAAATAACCCACGGAGCTTTAACCAAGTTTAATTCTTCCCAAAGGTTCTGTAGAGCTGTAATCAGACAGCAAAACATTTCTCACATCAGTTATATACATCCCACTTAAGACACTCCTCTTTCTCTTCAATCCTTACATTTTATGGCTCTACAGGAAGCTAATAAAGAGGGTAACAGGATTCCAAACATGTATTACTCTCTTAAGAGAATCTGTCCTCACCTCCTGACCTCAACCCCTCTTTCATCTTATACACAGATGTCCATCTGTCTTTCCTGTATCAACACATCGCTCTCCTCTCATCCCCCAACACATTCCGACGCCATCTGTCTTTCTTCAGAGACATAAAACCCAGTCTCTTTAATTTCCTATCATTAATTTACTATCTCAATGATCAAAGTTTAGCCGATTCCAACACTCTTATTCCAGAAAGCACATCAGATATACCCTGGCATTATGTGGCTAAGTGATGAGGAGAAATTGAAGTGTTTTTTTGTCCATTGTGTTGTTCCGTTTAGATAAAGCTTGGAATAAAAGAAAAAGGGCTACCTATAGTAAAAAATATTTAGCTTCTATGTGGTTAATGGTGTGTGTATATAGATTGTGTATAGGCTTGTCTACCATATGCATATTTGTGTCAGACTGGGTTCAAGGGACTTCTGTTGCTTTTTATTTTATTCTGTCTTTATTTGTCTGTATATGGTATGTATGTAGGTGTATATATGCAGTGTGTATTTATGTATGTACAGTCGTGGCCAAAAGTTTTGAGAATGACACAAATATTAATTCTCACAAAGTCTGCTGCCTTAGTGTCTTTAGATATTATTGTCAGATGTTGCTATGGAATACTGAAGTATAATTACAAGCATTTCATAAGTGTCAAAGGCTTTTATTGACAATTACATGAAGTTGATGCAAAGAGTCAATATTTGCAGTGTTGACCCTTCTTTTTCAAGACCTCTAATCCGCCCTGGCATGCTGTCAATTAACTTCTGGGCTAAATCCTGACTGATGGCAGCCCATTCTTGCATAATCAATGCTTGGAGTTTGTCAGAATTTGTGAGTTTTTGTTTGTCCACCCGGCTCTTGAGGATTGACCACAAGTTCTCAATGGAATTAATGTCTGGGGAGTTTCCTCGCCATGGACCCAGAATATTGATATTTTGTTCCCCGAGCCACTTAGTTATCACTTTTGCCTTATGGCAAGGTGCTCCATGTTGCTGGAAAGGGCATTGTTCGTCACCAAACTGTTCCTGGATGGTTGGGAGAAGTTGCTCTCGGAGGATGTGTTGGTACCATTCTTTATTCATGGCTGTGTTCTTAGGCAAGATTGTGAGTGAGCCCACTCCCTTGGCTGAGAAGCAACCCCACACGTGAATGGTCTCAGGATCCTTTACTGTTAGCATGACACAGGACTAGAGGTCGACCGATTATGATTTTTCAACGCCGTTACCGATTATTGGAGGCCCAAAAAAAGCCGATACCGATTAACCGGACGATTTATTTTTTATTTATTTGTAATAATGGACCCCCAAAAAAAAAAAATTTAAACACAATTTACTAAATGAATACTTATTTTAACTTAATATAATACATCGATAAAATCAATGTTTCTCAAATAAATAATGAAACATGTTCAATTTGGTTTAAATAATGCAAAACAAAGTGTTGGAGAAGAAAGTAAAAGTGCAATATGTGCCATGTAAGAAAGCTAACGTTTAAGTTCCTTGCTCAGAACATGAGAACATATGAAAGCTGGTGGTTCCTTTTAACATGAGTCTTCAATATTCCCAGGTAAGAAGTTTTAGGTTGTAGTTATTATAGTAATTATAGGACTATTTCTCTCTATACGATTTGTATTTCATATACCTTTGACTATTGGATGTTCTTATAGGCACTTTAGTATTGCCAGGTTAACAGTATAGCTTCCACCCCTCTCCTCGCCGCTAACGGGCTCGAACCAGGAACACATCGACAACAGCCACCCTCGAAGCAGCGTTACCCATGCAGAGCAAGGGGAACAACTACTCCAAGTCTCAGAGTGAGTGACGTTTGAAACGCTATTAGCGCGCACCCGCTAACTATCCATTTCACATCGGTTACACCAGCCTAATCTCAGGAGTTGATAGGCTTGAAGTCATAAACAGCGCAATGCTTGAAGCATTGCGAAGAGCTGCTGGCAAAAATGCACGAAAGTGCTGTTTGAATGAATGCTTACGAGCCTGCTGGTTCTACCGTCGCTCAGTCAGACTGCTCTATCAAATCATAGACTTAATTATAACATAATAACACACAGAATATGAGCCTTAGTCATTAATATGGTTGAATCCGGAAACTATCCTCTCGAAAACAAAACGTTATTATTTCAGTGAAATACGGAACCGGGTGGCATCCATAAATCTAAATATTCCTGTTACATTGCACAACCTTCAATGTTATGTCATAATTACGTAAAATTCTGGCAAATTAGTTTGCAATGAGCCAGCGGCCCAAACTATTGCATATACCCTGACTCTGCGTGCAATGAACGCAAGAGAAGTGACACAATTTCACCTGGTTATAATTGCCTGCTAAACTGGTTTTTCTTTTAGCTAAATATGCAGGTTTAAAAATATATACTTCTGTGTATTGATTTTAAGAAAGGCATTGATGTTTATGGTTAGGTACACATTGGAGCAACGACAGTCCTTTTTCGCGAATGCGCACCGCATCGATTATATGCAAAGCAGGACACGCTAGATAAACTAGTAATATCATCAATCATGTATAGTTATAACTAGTGATTATGATTGATTGAATGATTGTTTTTTATAAGAAAGTTTAATGCTAGCTAGCAACTTACCTTGGCTTCTTATTGCATTCGTGTAACAGGCGGGCTCCTCGTGAGGCAGGTGGTTAGAGCATTGGACTAGTTAACCGTAAGGTTGTAAGATTGAATCCCTGAGCTGACAAGGTAAAAATCTGTCGTTCTGCCCCTGAACAAGGCAGTTAACCCAAGGTTAACAAGTATGACAAGGCCGTCATTTAAAATAATGTGTTCTTAACTGACTTGCCTAGTTAAATAAAGGTGTAAAAAAATACGTCCAATAATACCGATTTACGATTGTTATGAAAACTTGAAATCGTCCCTAATTAATCGGCCATTCCGATTAATCGGTCGACCTCTACACAGGACTGATGGTAGCAATCACCTTGTCTTCTCCGAACAAGCTTTTTTCTGGATGCCCCAAACAATCGGAAAGGGGATTCATCAGAGAAAAGGACTTTATCCCAGTCCTCAGCAGTCCAATCCCTGTACCTTTTGCAGAATATCAGTCAGTCCCTGATGTTTTTCCTGGAGAGAAGTGGCTTCTTTGCTGCCCTTCTTGACACCAGGCCATCCTCCAAAAGTCTTCGCCTCACTGTGCGTGCAGATGCACTCACACCTGCCTGCTGCCATTCCTGAGCAAGCACTGTACTGGTGGTTCCCCAATCCCGCAGCTGAATCTACTTTAGGAGACGGTCCTGGCTCTTGCTGGACTTTCTTGGGTGCCCTGAAGCCTTCTTCATAACAATTGAACCGCTCTCCTTGAAGTTCTTGATGATCCAATAAATGGTTGATTTAGGTACAATCTTACTGGCAGCAATATCCTTGCCTGTGAAGCCCTTTTTGTGCAAAGCAATGATGATGGCACGTGTTTCCTTTCAGGTAACCAAGATTTACAGAGGAAGAACAATGATTCCAAGCACCACCCACCTTTTGAATTTTCCAGTCTGTTATTCAAACTCAATCAGAATGACAGAGTGATCTCCAGCCTTGTCCCAGGTGGTTGCCTGCAGTGCAGCAAGAGCACCTTCAGGCTATCCTCAAACCCTACATCCCAATCCTAGCACTCTGTTCCGCCACCTCTGGTCTCTTGGCCCTCCCACCCCTGCGGGAGGGCAGCTCCCGCTCAGCCCATTCAAAGCTCTTCTCTGTACTGGCACCCCAATGGTGGAACAAGCTTCCCCCTAAAGTCAGGAAAGCGGAGCCCCTGCCCATCTTTCTAAAACATCTGAAACCTTATCTCTTTGAATAGTATTTTAGATATCTCTCACGGCGTCTCCACTTGAGGTCCCCCCATGCTCCACTCGAGGCCCCCCAACCCCCCACCCCCCCGACAATCAACCCGCTATAGTGGGCTGCTGGGAGTTTTTTTTGCCTGGCCACTGTGCCCAGGTTAATGAGGCCACATTGTTGACAGAAAAGGCCTCAAAAAAAGTTAATGAATCCATACAGCCAAGTAATAATTCATCATAGATCAATCATTTATTTCCATACATATATTTCATATCAATGTTAAAATAATCCAGGTTCTTCTCATAATAGTAGAAACAAGTGTCATTAATCACCCACAGACGGGTTAATAATAATGGACTATTCCACGTGCATTGTTTCACGCAATATGATTGCAAATGTGACTTTCATTGAAATTAAGCTATGAGGCACTTTCAAGTGGGGCAGAGAAAATACATTTTTATTTTAACTGAAGTTAACCTTTACCTAATTTAACAGTTCTTTAGTAAAAAGACAGGTGTTGCTGATAATACTGCCATCTTGTCGAAGCAGAGGAGATGTATGTTTAGCCCATATATCTCATGCTGCCTGGCAAAAAGAGTATGGCATGTCATATTATTTTTGGCCAGACAGTATCAGATATATGGGCTACATATAGTAAGACAGAGGGGTGCTGTTTCCCTCGCTTGGATGCTTTCTCCGGTGAGATAGTTTCAGCCATTTACGAATTGAAAGAAAGTTGGCAGGTGCACATTGCACTGTTAGGATGCTGGAATTATTTTGGATGAACGTGCGAAGGTAGCCTACTTTTTTAAGTGATTTGTGTGTCATTCAGATGAAAACATCATGACTGGTTGTGTTTATGGCACATTAAAAGGTAATACATTTTTACAGTTAAATTACATATCGTTACTCTAAAACCCATACTTAATGTGTGTGGGGGTGCTCAGACTGGCCGCTGCCTGGGGCCTCCAAGTCACTAAGTGTGCCCCTTGTGAGGATAATACTGAGGATGATGATGAGCCTGATGCATCACTTTATAATAATGTGACTAAGACAAGAGGGAGAGAGTCATTGTTTTCCCAGCCTGAGCGGAAAAGTCCTCAAGCATTACAAGGAATTGTTTCACATATCTTTGACATCTGTGTGTGTGTTGCAGGGCTGCCCTGTACCGTCGGGCATGGTGGAGTTTGAGAGGTTGCTGAGGGAGTCCCAGAAGGAGGTGCTGAGGCTCCAGAGGCAACTGTCAGTCTCCTCCTCCAGAGTCACCTCCTCTAAGGAAACATTCTCTAAAGAAACCTCCTGCAGGGAGCACAACGGCCACGACAGGCCCTGCACACCCGAGGAGAAGAGGAAAGAGAATGTAAGGACTGGAACTATTTAATAATATAATAAATACCATTTAGCAGACGCTTTTATGTAAAGCGACTAACAGTCATTCGTGCATGGCTCCAACACTGCCCCCTGTTGATGGTAAAGAGCACTACATCAGAGCTGTATAGGACCAGAATACCTTTTGCCCTGTTAGAAAAAGAACTCAAAGCAACGGACCTGGGTTCAAAAAGGTTTAAAAATAAATTTGAATGCTTTAGCTGTACCTGATTGAGCTTGCCTGTTGCAATGTAACCAATAGAAAACTCTTAAATGCACAAACCATACCCACCTGGCACCAGAGATACTTTTGAGGAGATGGGAAACTCCATTGGAATCATATTAACGCCCATTGTGTACTTTGCCTGTACGTTGTCAATGGCCCACGCAGTGCATTTTGGGTACACTCTGACAAGGAGATCTCTCCTTCAAGGCATTAATGGGAGTCAATTGGGCGCTAGCACAAAATCCAAACATGAGCACAAATTGAACAAGAAGCTCAACATTACAAATATTTTCCAGGATTTGAGGTAATTAACTTGTTCTCTGTAATATCGTATAGCTTTGAAATCGTGACATTACGTACTAGAAATCGTGACATTACGTAATAGTCCAGGTGGCCATTGTTCAGCAGTCTTATGGCTTGGGGAAAAGGCTGTTAAGGAGCCTTTTGCCAGGTCTCTGACCTCCCTATAGGCTGTCTCATCATTGTCGGTGATCAGGCCTACCACCGTTGTGTCATCAGCAAACTTAATGATGGTATTGGAGTTGTGCTTGGCCATGCAGTCTTGGGTGAACAGGGAGTACAGGAGGGGACTAAGCACGCACCCCTAAAGGACCCCCGTGTTGTGGAAGAAATAGCACAAGCAATATGTATAACCTAGAAGTACCCACCCAGATGTAACTGCCCATCTAAGTACTATTTATCTCCAAACACCACATTTTGCTTCCAGTGTGCTTCCGTCCAGATGTTGAGGTTTAAACCATCCAGCTGCTGTGGAATGAGTACAGTGCTGCAGCATTTCCCAAAAGGCAGCACAGCGCGAGGCTGAGTGTGCGGTGACGTGACGCAGCGTGTTTAGGGCCAAGTTTGAGATTAGGCTGAAGCTGACTGACTGACACGGACCGGGTCATGTCTTTTCATTACGAGGGGTGGATGGATAGATCTAATAGCTCTCTGTGCTGTGCTGTACTCTCAGGGTTATGCTGATAGAGCTGACTACAGTAATCTGCCTGACTGCCAGGGGACGTAATGAGATGATTCCCTGTCTTGAACTTGGGCCTGATTTAGAGACACAAGTCACACGCTCCCTCTGCTCTCTCTGCAACACTGATGACTAAAGAGTTCTTAGAAATAGTTAATTTCCTCTCACTCACTACACTACACCCAGATGTGACGGCAGGATAAACCAGATGTCAGAAAATGTTCACATTTTGGTTGCAGACTCAATTTAATAAGATGTAAATATATAAATTAATTTTAAAAACTTTGGTTTAAAAAGAAATACATCTTAAGACATGCATTTCAAGACAATACTTATCTTATTTATCTATGTATTGTATGACAACATAAAGTTAGAGTCAAAATTCACTTTGCTCTTTGCAGCTTAGATGAGAATGCTGGTTCTGGTAATCTGTCATTTGTGTGACACACACATACATACAGAGTGACACACACATGCACGCACACCACAGAAAGGGGCCATGTTGTGTGGCTGTCCACTCTAATCCCCTTTAACAACAGAATGGTACAGTCCAGTAATCCTCTCTCTGTTGCCGTGGTAGCAGTGAGAGGGTTTTGGATGGTAGGTAACGTTAAGACTCCAGCCGACTCTCCTACCAAACACTTTCCTAGCCGATCACCCGCCTCGCCCTGCCTTGCCCCTGCTCTGGATAATTGGGGGCCGGGGATAGCCTTGACGTTGCCACAGATCACTGGAGAGGGGTAGGTTGTATTTGGTGGGGGTGTGTGTTGGTGTCTTTATGTCCCAGTAACTCTGTGTTTGTGGTTAACCTTGTAGTATACCCCCTAGGTACTGTAGGACTCTAAGCTAGACAGGACAGTTTCAGGAGAAATAATCAGACATATCTAGCACTTTGCAGAATAATCATCAACGTGCAATATAGTTAAGGTTTAGGAAATCTAGATATTATAAGTCTTTGAAACGGGCAAGTGAAAATGTCATCAGAGGAAAAGATTACCATAGCCCGCTGCCTGTAGCTTCAGCTTGGCTGCTCTGTTGGCATTACGTGTTCTCTATGTTATTATTGCACATGATGAGTCCCAACTAAGTGGATTTCTTCTGCAGATCTAATATCGCTGTTGCGTTTCAATATGCATTTCACTAAAAATCCCACAGCCGAGGACTACTTGTGGAGTCACAGTGACACCTTTCTCCAAAACCTGTTTTGGAACTGTCAGTCAGATATTTCAGATCCCAGATGTGGGAATTTAGACAGCAGCCAGCAGCATATCGTCCGTGAATTAGTGACCGCCAGGCCAGGATTGTGGACAAAGCAGCATTATGATAGCAGTATGGCATCGATGATGATACGTAGCTGTATTAAAACAGAAAACCAAACCAGCAGCCAGGCCAATCCAATCCATTTAAGGTGCTTTTAAAAAGAAGTGATCCAGTTACCTGTTTCAGTAGTCCTCCACAGGGATTACACCAATGTGCTTATTGCATCCTATCCAGGCCCAGGGCTCTGCTGACTGAATGGGATGTGACACTACTGCTGTAAGCATGGACCTGGCCTAGAGTACCTTAACCTAGAGTATAAATCTATGGTATGTTAAGTGTGTACAGTATGTCCATGTACAGTAGCATGGACCTGGCCTTCCATACTCTACCTATAGTATGCGTAGAATAAACATCTATTTTGTGTAAAGAAAGTGTACCCAAACATTCTTCAGCCCAGGTGCTTGACTGAGGGACTTGAAAATAAAGTAAAAACATTCCTCACCTCAGGACACTTCAACGGGTGAATATCAAGGAAAATAAAGAAAAGGCACTGTTTCTGCATAGAGCTGATGATTTATTTATGGGACATACAAACAGGACTGTCTGTAGTATATGTGTAGTATTATGCATAGTATATGCTTTATTAGTTACCAATGTTCTTCTGGCATCCTGGACCAGGGCTGACTGAATGGGTTCTTTTGACACTACTGCAGTAAGCATGGACCTGGCTTACTTTATGGATGGACTACACCTATAGGATGTGTATGGTGCTTTAGTAGGAATGGAGCTATAGTATGTGTAGGTTGAACAGTGTGTGCTTTAGTAAGCATGGACCTGCCCTACTGTCCCTCAGTAACCATTAAATAAACCTAGTGTAGTGGGCATGTACTATTGAAAGCGTGAGCCATGCTTTAGGTCAATGTGCTTTAGTATGTTGTAGTCCAAGTATGAATCAGGTCTTGTGTGACGTTTTATAGGCTCTCCGTTTAGCCATGGACCGGGCCTTGTGTTGCATTGTCCATGTCGTATGTGTGTAGGCATAGTGCACATCATGCTTTAGGAAGCACGGATCCAGGCTACTGCTAGTAGGCATATTGTATAGTTTACCCGCTCAGTAGATATGAACTAGGCTTTTTGTGCAGTTGTTTTATAGTTAATAAACTACTGGTTTGATAACCTCAGGCTATGCCTTGTGCTGTGTCAGGTAAAGTAGTGTATGTGTGGTCCAGAGATGGTTGCCAAGGCCAGGTGTTTGTTGTGTAGTCATGGACCACTCCTGTGGCTTCATGTGGCTGGACACAGAGTTAGGTGGAATTCATGGTTCACACCCTATTATTACAACTTCACAAGCCTCATCTAATTGGCTCTTATCGAGGCATGGACGTGATGTCAGAATAGACTGCAGACTAGTATCATGGCTGTGAACTATGATTGAAGCTTGTGTTTTTTGGGGTAACAAAGCCTCAGGAGTGGATGCAACAGTCATGGTGTGGTCACAATGGAAAGACTTCCCACTTGCTTTACCACCAAACAATGATCAAATACAACTGAAGTGCTGCCGACTCCACACTAACCGTCAGGTCCGCCACTTTCTGTCCTATGGATCTAGCTGATCTATCGTCTCCTCTCTTTCCTTGCTGTGTAAATAAAGTACAAAATCTGGATAAAAACTAACAAATGAAACAATGTATTACACTAAAAACCAACAAAAACAACATTGCTTCTGCCACCTGCCCTGCAGAAGTACTTTTCTTTCCTGCCACTGCCGCAAGCCGTTACAGATGAGTAGTTACTAAGTAGTTACTGTAATTGAAAAGAAGCCAGCCATACCCATAATTGACTGACAAGTTACATTGCATAATGTTGCACAACGATTCCAACAATGCAATGTCAATGTGCATGTTCTGACATTTGGAGTGATTGGTTTAGTGGAGCGGGTTGTGAGCTTCAAGTTCCTCGATGTCCACATTCACTAAGGACCTATCATGGCCCAAACACCAACACAGTCGGGAAGAGGGCACAGCAACGCCTCTTTCCCCTCAGGAGGCTGAAAAGATTTGGCATGGGCCCTCAGATCCTCAAAAAGTTCTACAGCTGCACCATGACTGTACCATCTTGACAGGCTGCATCACCGCTTGGTATGGAAACTGCTCGGCAACTGCAAGGCGCTACAGAGGGTAATGCGTACCGCCCAGTACATCACTGGGGCCGAACTCTTTGCCATCCAGGACCTCTATACCAGGCAGTGTCAGAGGAAGGCCCTAAAAATGGTCAAAGACGCCAGCCACCTAGGTCCATAGACTGTTCCCTCTGCTACCGCATGGCACTGGGGCGGCAAATCTGGGACCAAAAGGCTCATGAAAAGCTTTTACCCCCAAGCCATAAGACTGATGAACATTTAATCAAATGGCTACCCTGACAATTAACATTGTTTTTATAATTATAAAGGGGTCAATGTTATTATTTAAATTTTTTCACTGACTCTCTTGCACTGGCTCTATGCACACTCACTAGACTGTACCCACACACTCACACATACTACACTAACACTTACACTCACACATACTACACTGACATACACACACACACACACACTACGCTAACACGCACAAAAAACATACATGTATATTGATGCCACACACACACACACACACTTGGAAATAGACCCACTTTCACACACTTCACACACAATACTGTTGTTCTGTTTATTATCTATCCTGATTGCCTAGTCACTTTTACCCCTACCTACAGTTGAAGTTGGAAGTTGGAAGTACATACACCTTAGCAAAATACATTTAAACTCAGTTTTTCACAATTCCTGACATTTAATCCTTGTAAAAATTCCCTGTCTTAGGTCAGTTAGGATCACCACTTTATTTTAAGAATGTGAAATGTCAGAATAATAGTTGAGAGAATGATTTATTTCAGCTTTTATTTCCTTCATCACATTCCCAGTGGGTCAGAAGTTTACATACACTCAACTTGGATTCAATATCAGCATGGGACTTGTCTATTTACACACAGAAACAGCACTATACGGGTTAAACACAGCAAGGCATAACACTGCCTGTTGGCTGACAAGTTACTACAGTTTAGTAACAAAATCGCATCCATGGGTGGGCCTGGGAGGGCATAGGCCCACCCACTGGGGAGCCAGGCCCAGCCAATCACAATACGTTTTTCCCCACAAAAGGGCTTTATTACAGACAGAAATACTACTCAGTTTCATCAGCTGTCTGGGTGGCTGGTATCAGACGATCCCGCAGGTGAAGAAGCCGGATGTGGAGGTCTTGGGCTGGCATGGTTACACGAGGTCTGCGGTCTATTCCACTCCTGAGGCCGGTTGGACGTACTGCCAAATTCTCTAAAACGACAATAGCCTAGGCTTATGGTAGAGAAAATAGCATTTCTCTGGCAACAGCTCTGGTGAACATTCCTGCAGTCAGCATGCCAATTGAACGCTACCTCAAAACCTGAGACGTCTTTGGCATTGGATTGTGTGACAAAACTGCACATTTTAGAGTGGTGTTTTTTTGGTCCCAAATACAAGGTTTC
The DNA here is from genome assembly GCF_002910315.2 of Salvelinus sp. IW2-2015. NCBI lineage: Eukaryota > Metazoa > Chordata > Actinopteri > Salmoniformes > Salmonidae > Salvelinus > Salvelinus sp. IW2-2015. The sequence goes on along the minus strand of NC_036860.1, from coordinate 18,501,105 downwards.
TTGATATGCCACACCTGTCAGGTGGATGGATTATCTTGGCAAAGGAGAAATGCTTACTAACAGGGATGTAAACAAATTTCCCCCAAAAAATGTTGAGAAATATGCTTTTTGTGCATATGGAAAGTTTCTGGCGTGTTTTATTTCGGCTAATGAAACATGGGAGCAACACTTTACATGTTGCGTTTTATATTTTTGTTCTGTATATATCACATAGCTCACACTCAACACATTAGGCATTATGCAACATCGTCTCTCTCTGTGTCTTCCCCTCAAATACTATCTGACCTGCATGCCACACTGCCTGAACTCTGATAATCTGTGGCTCTGATCTCTGAACCACAGCATTGTGGGCAAACACTCAAATTCCCTCCTTATACATGCCTATCTGAGCTCAGGGGACCGACTGCTTTCACTCCCTCACTTCCCTAGAACAATGGACTGGGCTTAGGTGTACTGACAGTCGGACAGTATTCTATTCTACGGTTCTATTTTAGGTATTCTATTCCACTCCTGATGTTTCATGAATATTTTTTTTTGCTCATAGTAACCTTAATAATGATAATAGTAATAATAATACAGTTATTTTCCCTGGCTCGTGTTCTATATTGTAAGTGTGTGAGTGCTCATGTGTGCAAGTATATTATGTGGTCTCAAATGGCTAGCAACACTGAGCGGTCTCTTCATAGAGGTATAAGCAGTCACTTCAGAGAGAGTTTTCTCTTCACATGGCGCTGGCTGGTCCTTACTTTGATCCTGTTACTCGGTCATAGCCTTGTCTGCACTAGCCTAGTTCTACAGGATTAGATAAGTAGGTGTGGCTCTAAAATTAGAGACCTGATTCCTGACTCTTAACACGCTGAAGCTAGGGTGACAAGGAGAAGACACTAATGTCATCCAGATCCAGAGCCACTTCCCCACACTTAGTTCCCCTCCCCAGCCACAGCTGTTATTTCTCTATGAACAAATTAACAACAGACTTTCAGTATGTCTATAGAGAAGGGCATTCTACATGTACTGCACTGACACAAACGACTCTATGATTGGCTGAAAGAAATTGATAATAAGAAGATGGTGGGAGCTGTACTCTTAGATTTCAGTGCAGCCTTTGATATTATAGACCATAATCTGTGTCATTGATATTCTACACAGGGACACTCGAAGTAAATCTTAAGAGTCATTGTTTATTAATAGTTAACTGGAGAGGTTCCAACAATCTTGATGCACCATATTACACGTCTGTCAGGAGCTCTATTGGGGCAGTCCTGTTAGATATCTTATATACTGCTTACAGACACGTTACATACGCATGATTTAGCGTATTCATCATTCATAATTAATTCATCATTAACGTTTGGTTCATGCAAAATATTAAAGTAAGAAATCAATCCAACACAAACTGACATTAACAAAAACAATACAGACATACAAACAGAAACAATACAATACAAAAACAGCATTCTTAATACCACAACTGACTAAACAAGTTCTACAGGCTCTAGTTTTATCATATCTTGACTACTGCCCGGCAATATGGTCAGGTGCTGCAAAGAAAGACATAAAAAAAGCTACAGCTGGCTCACAACAGAACAGAACATATTGCCCTAAAAATGTTCCAAGAGAGCTAATGTCAAAATGCATGTTGACCTTTCATGGCTCAAAGTAGAGTAGAGATGGTCTGCCTTCACTTCTCCGTTTTGTTAGAAGTATGAATGTGTTAAAAACTCCAAATTGTCTATTCAGTCAACTAACTTACAGCTCTGACAGACATTCATATTCCACAAGGCATGCAACTAAAGGTCTCTTCATTGTCCCTAAAGCCAAAATGAATTCAAGGCAACGCACAGTAATATATAGAGCCATGATAGCATGGAACTCCTTGCCATCTCAAATCACTCAAGGAAGCAGCAAAAGTAGCTTTTTAAAATGAATTAAACCTCACATCAAAGCACAACGCCACTGACCTAAATAACTATAGTGTCACCCTCCTGAGCACATCTGGTGTTTGGGTTAAAGATAAGATGTGCCCTTGGCATCAGGATATCAGGGCTTGCTCAGAGAAAGAAATTGTAAGCAAAGCCTCAGTAGAGTAAGGACATACTGCTCCTTATGATATGATAGTCTGGTCAGCTTACTGATGTTAGTTTTATTGATGTGTATAAAAGTCTATTCTTATTTTTTGTGTGACTGGTGAAGGCTGCTGGGTGTGAGTGTGGTGAGGGGAATGGGAAATGGAAATGGGAAACAACTCCATAAGAGAACTGTAGGAAACTCGATATCAAGGGGACTTTATTCATTTTATGAATTTGTCCAAAGGCCACGCACTATACCTCAGTTAAATCTTTGTGGGCGGTAGACTGTAACACGGCAAATGTTTGGTTAAGTTCATATCTATGCACTAGACAGGGCACTAGACAGGGCAAAGGACGTAAGTGAAGCCCTTCTGACTTTAAGTGTATTGAACGGACTGACTTTAAGTGTATTGAACGGAGTGGAGTGATGGATCTCTAAAAAGTCCACATATGAATCTGAAGGATTAAATTGGTACTCTATCTGTAGCTCATGGCTATGAGCAGGGGGTGATATACTTCATAGAAGCCCCAATCTGATGATGAATCTGTTCAATTTATTGAACGGAGTGGAGTGATGGAGCTCTAAAAAGTCTACATATGTAAAGTGAAGGATTCAATTGAAACTTTAGATATAGGAAACTCCAACACAGTTGCTGAGGTGATGGATTAAAGTGAAGCCTTAGCGGGGAGAAAACTCCATCTGTTGTTCATTTATGAGTTGAATGGCATGGTTGCTAGGGTGAAATCTGTGGTTGAAGCCTTAGCTGGAGGAATTATTGTGTTTCCATTGACATTTTCATTGCACTTGCAGTCAGTAGCATCTATGAATCATTATTATGAATAGTATTGATGTCAAACGGGAGAACCAAGGACACGGGTGGTTCCTAATGTTGTGAGATTCTCGTTAGTGTTTACAGAACAACTGGTTCTGAGAGATTAGGATCAGGACTTGCGTTTGTAACAGTAAGCAACTGTAACAAAATGGATGACTTCAGTGTAGCTGTTATTATGAGTACATGTTGCATGGACTGCTAAGGCATAAAAATATAAAAGTGTGTATTCTTATTTTAAATGTATGTAGTTCTGTACCTGTCTACTCATGCTATGTATTGTAATTTTTTCTACATCTAATTTATGTAGTTTTGTACCTGTCTATTCATGTTTTGTATTATGTCATTTTATGTAGTTCTGTCCTTCAGCTGTAATTGTCTATTGATGGTATGTATTATGTCATGTTTTATATTTTTGGTGGAACCCAGGAAGAGTACCTGCAGCTTTGGCTGTAGCTAATATGGATCCTAATAGAATACTAATACATCAGCACCTGTATTTAAAAAGCGTCTCAGATTAGGAGTGCTGATAGAGCATCAGTTTTCTCTTCTCATAATGAATATGGGGGGATACCTGATACTCGATCAGCACTCCTACTCTGCTTAGTTGATACGGGTTCAGAAGTACTCTCTTTCTCCTAACTCGAAGAATCGCCTAACTCTAAGCAGTGTATTATAATCGTAAAGGAATATCAATTAAAGGAGAGGAGGGACTCTCCTTTCTAAAGAATACTTAAGAGTTACATCCAGTCTGCTAGTATTGGTATGTGAGTCACGGTTCAGGCTGGAGGGATTCCCTGTGGATTAGATGACTGTAAAGGAGTCCGAGGAGTCAGGCCACTGGGAAGGAAGAAAGGCTGGAGGATAGCTGTATTATAATCCCTGTCTATCTGTCAATTGGTTGGTGCTGAGAGTCAGGTTTATATTACACAACCTTGAGGTTGATATTACACATTTGTGTTCTGCTATTATTCTGCTATGTTCTCTTTTAGCCCCTTTGTTTGACACAGCTCTCTACACAGGGGGAATGATGCTCACGTCTAATTCATTGAAACGCTTTTCAATCAAGCCGTTAGCCAAAGAAAATTGTTTTCTCATGGTTTCCATAGATTTGAATGATGGGCTTTGCACCTCTGTCGGTCTGGGTATTATTATGTCTAGTCTGGCTTTAGCCTTACAGAGCCAGTGTGAAACTTCTGGGTTCAAATACATTTCAGTATCTGGCATTTTAAATAATTTTTCTGTGTATATGAGTTTTTCAAATACTTTGCAAGTGTATTTCCAAATACATTCACATATCTTTTCAAATAAAATTCTTTGAATGTATATGAAAGTAATTGAGATATTTGAATCCAGGTCTGTTCATTACGTTGACTTATGTAATACTCAAGGTGTCAAGGTTTGCCCTTGCCTTACCCCATTCTTTATCTTCTTTAATCTGTATCAAGTGAGGTTTAATTATTATGTGCACGGATGCGCTTCACACTGCTACAACGTGGAAACTACGGAACTAAAACAGTGGAGAACGGTCTTAGTAGTTGCGAAAATTGACCCATTATGTGTTTACTTTGTGCATGCAACGTCATCTCGCAGAGTCTGCCTTTTAGGCATAATTGTGAACTTCCTGGTTTGTGCCCTTGGCAGGTTGCAGCAGAGACCCCGTGTGTGGCGTTAGATGAGGCTCCATCCAGGTGTGAGGAGACTCCCAGAGAGGAGGAGGAGTCAGGGTCGCGAGTGACCCCACCCCCACTGGGTCTCTGCCCCGCCCCCACCCCTAGCCTCTCCCACCAGGAGGAGCACACAGAGGAGCAGCAACTACAGTTGCTGGTGAGAACAAATACATCAATGCCACAAACGCACACACACTCACACACATATGATTGACCCACTCACCTCGTACAATATACATCCCTGTCATGGCTAGCTATACTGACACATACACACATGCACATACCTCTCGTTGGAGACTGGACTGATATTATGAGTGGGATATGATGTAATGTTTGCTTGTAGTCTGGAGGATGGCTCACAGACAAATAATCGTTAGAACAAATTAGGCCACAGGTCTTCGCTTTTTAATAATCAATATTGTCGTGCTGCAGCTGTTGCGTCTAGTCAGTCAATTAGCCACTGAGTCCCCCCACACAGCACACATAACAGTCCTTCTGCAGTCATCATAATGCTTGGTTATTCTGTTGTGTCTGGCGATGAATGTTGAAATAAGCCGATTTTTATTTATTTATTTTTTCCATTTCGCTACTGGGGGGTGGGGGGGCCTGCATGACTGTGCATGTAAGCTGCATTTAGAGTAATTAAAGAATGCTAAGCTTGTTAATACCTCGTTGTTACCATGTCAGAGGTCAATATGGAAATCAAGAGCTTATATTTTATTTTGGAGCCAAAACAGATTGATCGTGATTTGTGCAGACACTTTTTGTCAAACACAAAAATGATATGTTAATATGCTTTGACATCTGATATGCACGACAGGGTATCATAGACATGGTACTGTAGCTGGGTAGACTCACAGAACAGTGTACATGTGCATGATAGTCTTACTGTCTGATGTCAAATAGGCCTGTCACGTTTAGGAATAGGCAGCCAAAAACAACACGCATATGATCACAACACTAAAAGCTCCTATTTCAAACACCGTGTTCGGATTTCAATGGGGCGAATATGGTCAGATATGGATGTTTCTGACGCATGTAGGTCGTGTAGTCGCTGTAACGTGACATGCTCTGGCTTTGTTTCAGGAACAGGAGCTGAGTAAGAAGAGAAAAGAATGTGAAAACCTTGAGCATGAAGTAAGGAAGAGACAAAAGAAATGTCTAGATTTGGTAAGAAAACCTTAGGGCCGTCCACTCGTGTTTTTACTACTGTACTCTCAGCGTGCTACTACCTGTGGACCAGGTGTTATGACCAGCGGAAGCTGGTGAAGTGAGAACATCCCACTGGAATGGAATGAATGGAACAGTATCAACCACATGAAACACAAGGTTCCAATAATTCCATTCCAGCCATTACATTAAACCCATCCTGAAATGAAAGTGACACCAGCCTCCACTGATTACAGCACTAATGTTACGGCTGTACTACAGTATAGTGACTATACTCTCTCTTGACTGGGACTGATGAGAAATAATGGCTTCATCCCTGGCTGTTGAATCTGAGTCTTGTCTTCTTGTTGTCGTTTGTGCTCTGACAGGAGAGCCTGCTTGAGGATGAGCGGGGCAAAAATGAACAACTAGAGGAGGAGGCGGATCTCCTCAGGAGGAAGGCACAGCTGCTCGACCAGGTCAGTCTCCATTCTATTCTATTGAGGGCCTCTTAGGCTTACTGTTGTTTTGATGACAGAATAAATCTCTACATTATGGTTCAAATGGGAACCCTCAACAGTCTTTTCTGTCGTGAACCTTCAGTAGACCGGAAGGGCTTCTGTTTCTATGTTGGAATGGGACAGTATTTGTTTTGTCTGTCCTTCTCATGCTAGTCATGAGGAATGTCAGTACTCTCTCTCTATCCCCATCCCTCTCTCTCAGGCCCGGGTTGAGAATGAAGAGCTGAGGGAAGACCTCTCTGAAGTGACCGCTCAACGTGATTCAGTTCTCGAGGAGAACCAGAGACTCCGTGCCAAACTGGAGAACCTAGAGCAGGTCCTAAAGGTACAGGCTCCAGTCTTCTGTTGCAACACTTCCAAGTTTCACTATTTCAAAACAAATGTGACGAATCCGGAGATCCCTGGGGCCAGGTTCACTTTGACTACAAACATAGTAGTGTTAGCATTTATTAGTGGTGTTGCCAGTATGCATTTGCTAGTAGTGTTGTCATTTGTCTGGGAATTTGCCTCATGGAATCCGAGAGTAGAGAATATAGAGTAATTATGTCAGTGTTGTTTGACTACATGAAATACGTGTCTCCTTTGATTGCTTGCAGCATATGCGAGAGGTCGCTGAGCGAAGGCAGCAGCTGGAACTAGAACATGAGCAGGCACTGGCTATCCTCAAGTTTAAACAGGATGAGATCAAACGGCTACAGCGGGTGAGCAGCACCGTACATGGCCTCTGGTCCTCTGTAGCTCAGTTGGTAGAGCATGGTGCTTATAATGCCAGGACAGTGGGTTCAATTCCCAGGACCTATACGTAAAATGTATACTTACATAGAAATATATATAAATGGCATATACAGTGCATTTGGAAAGTAATCAGACCCCTTCCCTTTTTCCACATTTTGTTACGTTACAGCCTTATTATCAAATGGATTATATTGTTTGTTTTTTCTCATCATTCTACACACAATACCCCATAATGACAAAGCAAAAACTGTTTTTTATAATTTTTTACAAATGTATTCTATCCATTTTTTATATCCTTATGTACATAAGTATTCAGAACCTTTGCAATTAGTCTTGAAATTGAGCTCAGGTGCATCCGGTTTCCATTGATCATCCTTGAGATGTTTCTACTACTTGATTGGAGTCCGCCTGTGGTAAATTCAATTGATTGGTTGCAGTGGATTCAGACCCCTTGATTTTTTTTAGGTTACAGCATTATTGTATTTTTATTTTATTTATTTTTTTCCCCCTCATCAGTATACACACAAAGCAAAAAAAAATTTTTTGAAATGTTTGCTAATATAAATATCAAATTTACATAAGTACTCAGACCCTTTACTCAATACTTTGTTGAAGCACCTTTGGCAGCGAGTACAGCCTCGAGTCTTCTTGGGTATGACGCTACAAGCTTGGCACAACTGTATTTGGGGACTTTCTCCCATTCTTCTCTGTAGATCCTCTCAAGCTTTGTCAGGTTGTATGGGGAGCGTTGCTGCAGAGCTATTTTCAGGTCTCTCCAAAGATGTTAGATCGGGTTCAAGTCCGGGCTCTGGCTAGGCCACTCAAGAACATTCAGAGACTTGTCCCAAAGCCACTCCTGCATTGTCTTGGCTGTGTGCTTAGGGTCGTTGTCCTGTTGGAAGGTGAACCTTCGCCCCCAGTCTGAGGTCCTGAGCGCTCTGGAGCACGTTTTCATCAAGGATCTCTCTGTACTTTGCTCTGTTCATCTTTCCCTCGATCCTGACTAGTATCCCAGTCCCCGGCACTGAAAAACATCCCCACAGCACGATGCTGCCACTACCATGCTTCACCGTATGGATGGTGCAGGTTTCCTCCAGACGTGATGCTTCGCATTCAGGCCAAAGAGTTCAATCTTGGTTTCATCAAACCAGAGAATCTTGTTTCTCATGGTCTGAGAGGCAAATTCCAAGTGGGCTGTCAGTGCCTTTTACTGAGGAATAGCTTCTGTCTGGTCACTCTACCATAAAGGCATGATTGGTGGAGTGCTGCATAGATGCTTTTTCCTTCTGGAAGGTTATCCCATCTCCACAGAGGAACTCTAGAGCTCTGTCCAAGTRACCATCGGGTTCTTGGTCACCTCCCTGACCAAGACCATTCTCCCCCGATTGCTTAGTTTGGCCGGGCGGCCAGCTCTAGGAAGTGTCTTGGTGATTCCAAACTTCTTCCGTTTAAGAATGATGGAGGCCACTGTGTTCTTGAGGACCTTCAATGCTGCAGAAATGTTGTGGTACCCTTCCCCAGATCTGTCCCTCGACACAATCCTGGCTCTGAGCTCTACGGACAGTTCTTTCGACCTCTTGGCTTGGTTTTTGCTCTGACATACACTGTTGACTGTGGGACCTTATATAGACAGGTGTGTGTCTTTCCAAACCATGTCCAACCAATTGAATTTACCACAGGTACCAATCAAGATGTAGAAACATCTCAAGATTGATCAATGGAAACAGGATGCACCTGAGCGCAATTTCGAGTCTCATAGCAAAGGGTCTGGATACTTATGTAAATAAGGTATTTCTGTTTTTTGTTTTAATACATTTGCAAAAAAATCAAAAATTGTTTTCACCTTGTTATTATGGGTTATTGTGTGTAGATTGCTAAGGATTGCTTTTTATTTAATCCATTTTAGATGTAACGTTACAAAGTAGAAAAAGTCAGAGTCTGAATACTTTCCAAATGCACTGTATATAACCACAACTGCCAAGAAACCCTGTTCCCAGCAATCACTCCACAAAACCCAATCAAACTCAAATAAAAAATGTCCATCACTTATATTATGGGTAATTAAGACTTTGTCCAGTAGGAGGCAGCCTTTGGGTGCAAAGTTGTTTGTTTAGTTCTAGAGAGAACTTTTGAGAGGGACTAGATGTGAACTAATAAATAAAAAACAGTGTTTATTTTTCCATTCAACAGGCTGAGTTTTTTGCCAAGAGGGAGCATGAGGGGGTGGTACAGTTGCTGGAGGTAAGTCTAGTCTTGATCTTGTATTTTTATGGTGCCAATAGAGGTCTAGAGCTTGTATTTCTATAGTGCAGACAGAGGTCTAGATCTTATACTTCTATGGTGGAGTGTACGTCTATGCTGCATAGATGCTTTTTCCTTTTGGAAGGTTCTCCCATCTCCACAGAGGAACTTCTATGGTGCAGACAGAGGTCTAGATCTTGTATTTCTATGTTTCTGATTATATTTCTATTGGTGCAGAGGTGCGGTTGTTGTAGTTCTATAGACACTACATTATCATTCCCTCTCTGTCACATGAAGGTTGCCTGGCTGTGTAACACAGGACTGTCTATAAAAGGCAGGGCCTCCCTCAACATGCTATAGTATAGTTCTACAGACTTGGCTAATGAGACTGAGGTGAACATGCATGCTCGAGGGGAATATATCAATATTTATCTAAGCCACACTAGCTAGTGGAAGTCACTGACTCTCTCTCTCTCTCTCCCCAGAGAAGTGAGGGGTAGAGTGTGTTCGTTTTAGAGCAGGGATCAGGAACGATTTTTTCTTGAGCGGAAGGTCAGGGGGCCGGAACATAATTACAAATAATTTGTAGACTGCAAATTGACCGCAAGAAGCCCAAACAGATATAGTATTTTACCAAAGCATAATCATTTCAAACCTTGCTTACATTTGTGTACGACCACATATATCTCTCTATTATGCGTGGGAATACTTTGGAAAAGATTTCCAAACTAAAAATCACTTGGAGCTGATTTGCTAGTGTTTCTACAGTATTTTATGTTCAACAATTTAACGGTGAAAGAACCTCCGACAGACTGATCATCATAGTGTATATTGTCATTGTGTCAATAAACCCTTTGTTATACATTGTGTTCATGTGTTGTGTTTCTCTGTGTAAATGAAGTGTGTATGTATTCTGTTGTAGGACTTGATCCAGCTTGTGTTGCAGAGGGAGCTGGTACAGTACCGTTACGCTCCTGTTTTGTTTGAATTGCTCATTACTATTCCTCCTACTCTCTTCCTCTCCATCTCTCTAAACAAAGACCATCACTTGTAAAAGTCTCTCTCTCCCTCCAGAGGAGGTATGGAAGACAGAGAGAAATAGTGATGAGATCATAGTGTCCATACGGTCCGTTTCTATCCCCATCTCTATGATTTACGCTGACGGACCCTTCTCTCTCAGGACCTGGACTCTAATCTATTAACCATGTTTTTCTTCCTCAACTCCACTTTTCACAAGCATGAGTTTGTTTTGAAAGTGCTTTTTTTTCTGTGCTTTGTTTCCCTGCTAACCAGACTACTCTGGACTGCATGCAGGTACCAGCAACACAAAGCCTCTGTCCTGATACTCTAGCCCAGATCCCAACCTCATCCACCCTGTTACCAACCCCCACCTTAAGCCTCTGTGTAGATAGATAGACAGACTACTACACCTTGCCTTTACAAAGTCCTAGACACAAGTGTCCTTGCAGCAAGTAGTGGCTAGTTAGTTTGAGAATCAAGGACAAATTTAAATGTGACCGGTGATACCCTGATTAGGGCTGTGGCGGTGATTGTCAAGCAAATAACTGACAGTCTCACAGTAACTTACCTTTATTAACATAAACACATTTAGCATCTCCTGGCTTCCATGCATAGCCTACAAGCCACTGATGCAGACCTTTGGAACATCTGCATTTTTAAAAGTCTAATAAATCCATGTAATATAGCCTACACCTTCACAATAAATCCATTATTTATTTTAGACAGGTCTAAAGAAACATTATATGAAGAAAATGTAGTCTATTTCAGAAGAACAGAATAGCATACTGAGTTGTCCTTATGTTAGGTCCTGATCTGGCTATGCCATATGGCTGTAGGCTACACTAGTTAATATAGCGAACAAGATTTGCTTAGAATTCTGTGACATTATTTTATACTATTTTATAGTATGAAGAATACAATTTAACATAACTGACTAAAATAGAAATGATATTTTCTCCAAACGATTTGAGGGAGTGTAAAGGCAGTCATTGTTGTTCTCCTCCTCAGACGAGGAGGAGCATGGATCGGACCAAGATCGATTTTGATTAATCATACTTTTAATGAAAACAGCAAACAAGACACTACAAAACAACAAACGTGACTAACCTTCAACCGTCCTGTGTGGCCCAAAAACTGACACAGGAACAAACACCCACAAACCCCAGTGAAACCCTGGCTGCCTTAGTATGACTCTCAGAGACAAACGATACACACCTTGCTCTAATTGAGAATCATACCAGGCCGAACACAAAACCAACATAGAAATACAAAACATAGACTACCCACCCAACACTCACGCCCTGACCAATAAGACATACAAAACAAAAGAAAACAGGTCAGGAACGTGACAGAACCCCCCCTCAAGTGCGAACGCCGGCGCACCAGCACAAAGTCCAGGGAGGGTCTGGGTGGGCATCTGACCACTGGTGTGCTCAGGCTCCGGACGCTGTCCCCACACCCACATAGTCACTCCCCGCTTATCCCCTCCCAATGACCACCCTCCAACTAAAACCACCTAAATGAAGGGCAGCACCGGGATAAGGGCGGCACCGGATAAGGCGGGCACCGGATAAGGGCGCACCGGATGAAGGCGGCACCGGATAAGGGCGGCAGTCCTGGCTGAGGACTCTGGCAGTCTGGCTGAGGGCTCTGCAGTCCTGGCTGAGGGACTCTGGCAGTCCCTGGCTTGAGGACTCGGCAGTCCTGGCGGAGGACGTCTGCAGGTCCTGGCTGAGGGACTCCGGCAGGTCCTGGCTGAGGACTCCGGCAGGTCCTGGCTGAGGACTCCGGCAGGTCCTGGCTGAGGGACTCCGCAGGTCCTGGCTGAGGGACTCCGGCAGGTCCTGGCTGAGGGACTCATCCGCAGGCGCAGGTCCTGGCTGAGGGACTCCGGCAGGTCCGGCTGAGGGACTCCGGCAGTCCGCAGGCTGAGTCCGGCTGAGGGACTCCGCAGGTCCGGCTGAGGATCCGGCAGCTCCGGTCTGGCGAAGCTCTGCTGATCCGTCTGGCGGAAGGCTCTGGCTGATCCCGTCTCGGGAAGGCTCTGGCTGATCCGGTCTGCGGAATGCTCTGGCTGATCCGGTCTGGCGGAAGCTCTGGCTGATCCGGTCTGGCGGAAGGCTCTGGCTGATCCGTCTGGCGGAATGCTCTGGCTGACCTTCTGGCGGAACTCTGGCTGATCCGGTCTAGGAGCTCTGGCTGATCCGGTCTGGCGGAAGCTCTCTGCCGGATCTGGCGAAGCTCGGCGCTCCTGTCTGGCGGAGCTCTACGGCTCCTGTCTGCGGACGGCTCTGCGGCTCATGGCAGACGCGCCTTTGCAGGCTCATTGCAGACGGGCGGCTTTGCAGGCTCATGGCAGACGGCGCTCTTGCAGCTCATGCAGACGGACGGCTTGCGAGGCTCATGGCAGACGGACATTCAGACGGCGTAGGGCAGACGGGCAGTTCACAGCCGCTGGGCAGACGGGCCAGTTCAGGCGCCGCTGGCAGACGGGCATTCAGGCGCCCGCGGGCAGACGGGCAGTTCAGCGCCGCGGGCAGACGGCAGACTCTGGCCGGCTGAGACGCACTGTAGGCCCTGGTGCGTGGTACCGGAACTGGAGGTACCGGATGAGGCACGCACCTCAGGCGAGTGCGGGAACAGGAACAGGGCACACTGGACTCTCGTGGCGCACTCTAGCCTGGTGCGTGTACCGGAACTGGAGGTACCGGGCTGAGGGCACGCACCTCAGGGCAAGTGCGGGGAGAAGGAACAGTGCGTCCAGGGCTCTTGGAGACGCACAGAAGCTTGGTGCGTGGTGCCGGAACTGGAGCACTGGGCTGGAGACACGCACCATAGGGAGATTGCGTGAAGAGGAACAGGCTCTGGAGATTGCACTGGAAGCCTGGTGCGTGGTGTAGGCACTGGTGGTACTGAGCTGGGGGGGAAGGTGCGCCGGATATACCGGACCGTGAAGGAGGACACGTGCTCTTGAGCACCGAGCCTCCCCAACCTTACCAGGTTTGAATGGTCCCCGTAGCCCTGCCAGTGCGCGAGGTGGAATAGCCCGCACTGGGCTATGCAGGCGAACCGGGACACCACCTGTAAGGCTGGTGCCATGTACGCCGGCCCGAGGAGACGTACTGGGAGACCAGATACGTTGGCCGCTTCATGCACTCGGCTCGATGCCCAACCTAGCCCTTCCCATCTGCGCAAGGTGGAATAGCCCGCACGTGGCTAAGGCACGCTACTGGGACACCGTGCGCTTTACCGCATAACACGGGTCTGACCAGTACGACGCCCTCTTACCCACGGCAAGCCCGGGGAGTTGCTCAGGTTCCAACCCGGCTTCGCCACACTCCCCCTTTAGCCCCCCCCCAAGAAATTTTTGGGTGAGCCTCTCGGGCTTCCAGCCTCTCATACGTGCTGGCCTCCTCAATTCCACCGCTCCTGGGCTGTGGCTGCCTTCTTTCTCCTCCCGCGAGGTCGATGTCACACCAACCTTAGCCCAGGGTCCTTCTCCGTTGAATATTGTTCCCAACTCCATTCCTCCTCTCTCCATTGCTTTAGTTCCTTTCCTCCGGCCCAATCCGCTTTGTCCTGTATGGTGGGTGTTTCTGTAAGGCAGTCATTGTTGTTCTCCTCCTCAGACGAGGAGACATGGATCGGACCAAGATGCGGATTGGGATTAATCATACTTTTAATGAAAACAGCAAACAAGACACTACAAAACAACAAACGTGACTAACCTTCAACCGTCCTGTGGCCCCAAACACTGACACAGGAACAAACACCACAAAACCCCAGTGAAAACCTGGCTGCCTTAGTATGACTCTCAGAGACAAACGATACACACCTGTCTCTAATTGAGAATCATACCAGCCGAACACAAAACCCAACATAGAAATACAAAACATAGACTACCCACCCAACACTCACGCCCTGACCAATAAAGACATACAAAACAAGAGAAAACAGGTCAGGAACGTGACAGGGAGTGCGCACATGCAGCTATTTTGTGTTGAGCGGTTAACAAAGAAACAGCTACTCCTATATGCTGAATGTAGATGTATTTATGCAACTTTAGGCTAAATGTTTAGATGATGGAACTTATGATGATTTGAAAAGAGTTGCATGAAAGGCATCAGTCTCTCATTCACAATTTGAAAAGTACTTTATAATATTCTCATCAGGCCTTATGTAACTTTAGTTGTGATACAAATGTTGGGCTGTATGTTTACATTTTTAATACATTCTAAGGCTGCATTATTTGAAAAAATGATGCATGAAACGCATGAAAGGCATGAGCTCTGCTTTGTTTTTTGCGCAGGCTGTACACACTTCATCAGTCTCTCCTTCACAATTTGACAAGCACTTGATAATGCCTCGAATTTCCCTGCTGCATTCCCTTTGTGTGGCCATAATGCCTCCTAAAAGGCTGAATGCTAAAAAAAAATCCATACCTTTTGCGGCTAGTGGCCGTTGTGCCCTTGGGCTGAATTTAACAATTATAATTCGTGCCGAAACACCTCTCACTCACATGGCTCTCCATCACGTGATCTGGTCTTTCTCACAGGCTACAAGTACAGGCTGCGCGAAGACATCGGGCTGCAACTGCGTGCGTCCTTGTCCAAGGCGCATATTGTAGATATTGGAAGAACTGTCCACATTTACTTTTCGTCAGCTGAAAAGCAAAAGCACTAGCACATGTCAATCTACTATCCCCCATAGTACAAAAGTTGACCTATAAATATTCCAAACATACATAGTCTTGAACAGTTGTGGGATACGATAGATCCCAAATTAATACAACCACTAGGATCAAAAAACCTGTTTCAAGCAATGAGCCTGACGCAGCAGATGAGAACATTTAGCTCAAAATGTTGATATACTATTAGGCTATTTCTTCACATTATAAGCACAGCAATGCGCACAGGACAGTAGGCTATAAGCGCAGGAAAAGCAGGAAAACACCATTCTCATAAGTGACCACAAATGCGATTTATACATGTTTTGCTTTTATTATGAAGGTAATTTTTATGATGAAAATGATCTTCCCCAAACTAGAAACTCACGTACAGTGGGGAGAACTTTTGCAGGTTTTCCTACTTACAAAGCATGTAGAGGTCTGTAATTTTTATCATAGGTACACTTCAACTGTGAGAGAAGGAATCTAAAACAAAAATCCAGAAAATCACATTGTATGATTTTTAAGTAATTAATTTGCATTTTATTGCATGACATAAGTATTTGATACATCAGAAAAGCAGAACTGAATATTTGGTACAGAAACCTTAGTTTGCAATTACAGAGATCATACGTTTCCTGTAGTTCTTGACCAGGTTTGCACACACTGCAGCAGGGATTTTGGCCCACTCCTCCATACAGACCTTCTCCAGATCCTTCAGGTTTCGGGCTGTCGCTGGGCAATACGGACTTTTCGGCTCCCCTCCAAAGATTTTCTATTGGGTTCAGTCTGGAGACTGGCTAGGCCACTCCAGGACCTTGAGATGCTTCTTACGGAGCCACTCCTTAGTTGCCCTGGCTGTGTGTTTCGGGTCGTTGTCATGCTGGAAGACCCAGCCACAACCCATCTTCAATGCTCTTTACTGGAGGAAGGAGGTTGTTGGTCAAGATCTCGCGAAATACATGGCCCCATCCATCCTCCCCTCAATACGGTGCAGGTCGTCCTGTCCCCTTTGCAGAAAAGCATCCCCAAAAGAATGATGTTTCCAAACCTCCTGCTTCACGGTTGGGAATGGGTGTTCTTGGGGTTGTACATCATCCTTCTATTCCTCCAAACACGGCGAGTGGAGTTTAGAGCAAAAAGCTCTATTTTTGTCTCATCAGACACATGACCTTGCTCCCATTTCCTCCTTCGTATCATCCAGATGGTCATTGGCAAACTTCGACGGGCCTGGACATGCGCTGGCTTGAGCAGGGGGGACCTTGCGTGCGCTGCAGGATTTTAATCCATGACGGCGTAGGTGTGTTACTAATGTTTCTTTGAGACTGTGTTCCCAAGCTCTCTTTCAGGTCATTGACCAGGTCCTGCCGTGTAGTCTGGGCTGATCCCTCACATTCTTCAATGATCATTGATGCCCCACGAGGTGAAGATCTTGCATGGAGCCCCAGACCGAGGGTGATTGACCGTTCATCGTTGAACTTCTTCCATTTCTAATAACTGTGCCAACAGTTGTTGCCTTCTCACCAAGCTGCTTGGCTATTGTCCTGTAGCCCATCCCATCCTTGTACAGGCTCTACAATTTATCCCTTGATGTCCTTACACCAGCTCTCTTGGTCTTGGCCATTGGGAGAGGTGGAGTCTGTTGATTGAGTGTGTGGACAGGTGTCTTTTATACAGGTAACGAGTTCAAACAGGTGGCAGTTAATACAGGTAATGAGTGGAGAACAGGAGGGCTTCTTAAAGAAAAACTAACAGGTCTGTGAGAGCCGGAATTCTTACTGGTTGGTAGGTGATCAAATACTTATGTCATGCAATAAAATGCAAATTAATTACTTAAAAAATCATACAATGTGATTTTTCTGGATTTTTGGTTTTAGATTCCGTCTCTCACAGTTGAAGTGTACCTATGATAAAAATGACAGACCTCTACATGCTTTGTAAGTAGGAAAACCTGCAAAATCGGCAGTGTATCAAATACTTGTTCTCCCCACTGTATGTATGCCAGTTAGGCTCTACACCCGCTGTAAAGTTATTTGGCCACTTTAGTTGTGATACAAACCTTGTCAAAACATATAGGCCTATGGACTAGGCTACATGAGGTGTGATTTGACTGTGATTTGAAAAAGTTACAAAAATCATAATGCGCTGTTTGCATTAAGCTAGGCTGTCACGCTGGTATAAAGGATTTGGAGACAGGCGCAGGAATACACAATAGGGGTTTTTAATACACCCAAAACAAACACGTATACAAAAACACTGGGCTGTACCCAAACAAACAAGCGAGGGTAAACCTCGTTGAATGACACGGGACGATACCCATAAAACACAACATGCTGCATGCTTTATATAACAGCTGCACCAACGCATAGGTACTCACACCACCAACGGACATGGGAACAGTAACTGACAAAGACAGAGGGAACAGAGGGCACATATATAACATACTAATCAGGGGAAATGGGAACCAGGTGTGTGTAATCAGACAAGACAGTCCGGGGTTGATGATAATGAATCCCGTTCAGTGAAGCCTAGAAAGCCGGTGACGTACTGGTGAACAGAATGAGCATCAGTACCGGGGGGATCCGTGACGTAGGCATTATTCACGAGTGATAATAAATTATTCACAAGTGATATGCTAATGTTGTCACCCATTACACTATTCTTGATTTAATCTTGTCTTTAAATATACTAAATAATATATGTGTGAAATATGTTTTGATTTAGAATGGACCATTATCATGCACCTATCTCGAAACGGGCAATGGAAAAAAATACATGTCATCTAGGCACTTAAAAAGCGATTGGAGGATGCTTTTCACATAGTTCATTTTCATGCCAGCCAGGTAGGCTATAATCCTGTTGTGAAGAGAAGCAATGTGCTAAATTTTAGGAAATTTGAGAAATAAATATGCTAGGCCTAGCCTACAGAAAGCTGATGGGATCCTCCTCTTTTTAATAGAGGCCATCACTCTGTTTTCTGACGCAATTGCATAGCCTATAGAAATGTTACGCAACATGAGCTCATGGGCTCTCATTAAGTGTTTGATTTTCGAATACATTTGCATTGATGTCAGAATGATTAGAGGGACAATAGAGTGCAGAGTACCAGGCAGTTAGCAGCATCAGAGCTTGGAGAAGCCTAATTACCGTCACTAAATGGTCACATGGAATTTGACTGCCATCATTGAATCGTGACCGCCAGTGTGGCGGTAATATGGTCACCGTAACAGCCCTAAACCTGAGGCCGTATTTATTGTCTCTGGGGACTTTAATAAAGCAAATCTGAGGAAAACGCTACCGAAGTTCTATACCTGAAGTTATTGGTTTCTAGGATGTATTTATGGAAAGGCAAAGATGGCCTCATATGTTCTCTAGCTACAGCAGAGGTGGTCTATAGTGTTGTAACAGGCTTTGAATACAACATGACAAGCTTATTTGGGCTCTCTCTGAGAGGTGATAGGCTCCAGCCAGGCCGGCGTGTGTCAGTGTACTGTCCTATGTGCCTTTTCCTACACATCTGTGTGGTTCAGCCAGTTACATAACAAGCCTAGTAGTAATTGTGTTCATTTTAAATAATCCCTTTGTGTTGACACGGAGAAACCCTCTGATGCCGGCTGGCCCTCTGTGTGTGAATGTGTATTAGTATGTGTCCGTGTGTGCGCTGTGTGTATGGACGTGTTTAACTATACACGTCCACACACACACAGAGAGAGAGAGAGTGGAATGTGAGGGAGGGAGTGGAGTGTGAGAGAGTGAGTGAGGGAAGAATTGGAGTGTGAGAGAGTGAGTGTAGGTGATTAAAGTCAGTGTTAAACAGGTCAGGCCGAGTGACGCTGCTGTTAGATTACTCTATGGCACGAAATCCAGTCCCCCGCTGGGCTGAGTAAACTGAACCTTGTTCATAGGAGAATTGGCTTGGTTCTTAAGCTCAAGGTGTTAAGATAGAGTTAGCCTGCTTTCTTGGCAGTCGAGCTGTGACCCTGACATAGTGGGGCTTCTCTCTCTCCTCTCAACGTAGTTTTGTATCTCACTATTGGGAGCCTGATCTATCCTATAGTCAGCACAGTGACTCAAATCTCGTAAGAGAACGGGTAGCATGCCCCCACCAAAAGAAAATACTTTTGTGAACCAACACTTGCACTTGACTTTTTCCGCCCCTTACTAGCTCTGACTTTGCTGTTAGCTACTTTATTGAGGAAAGATGTTACTAAAATGTAAAATGTCATACATTAGCTGGATCTACTTGCTATATCTCCCACTTTGTGACTTGGTTCATGTTAGAGTTCGAGCAGTCATTTGGGACAGGCTGTGCTTGGTGGTGTAGGTGAGAGGTTTGACAGGAAGGTGTGTGTGTGTGTGTGTGTGTGTGTGTGTGTGTGTGTGTGTGTGTGTGTGTGTGTGTGTGTGTGTGTGTGTGGTGTGTGTGTGTGTGTGTGGTTGTGTGTGTGTGTGTGTGTGTGTGTGTGTGTGTGTGTGTGTGTGTGTGTGTGTGTGTGTGTGTGTGTGTGTGTGTGTGTGTGTGTGTGTGTGTGTCAGTGCACGTGTGTTTCGTTTAGCTAGGGGCCCTGTCACATCACTACCAGGAAACTCCCACCACAACCGGAAGTGAAAGCAGCCGGTTATAGAAACTCACTGGGGGCTGATGCTAAACCCTGTTAGAGCGTTCTGACTGAGCTGTGGCCGTGGCTTTGCTAGTGTGACTGTGAGCGCTGCAGAACTGTGTCGGAGGACATGCAACTCGCTGCAAACTACGCTAGCTACGCTTCAGATTCTGTTTGTCACCCCACAAACCAACACCTCCTACTAAGCCCTGAAACCTGTTACTCAACCTTCTCACTCCTTTTCCCGCCTTTTTGTCTTTTCATTTGATCCTAAATGTGATTGTAATTGTGAGTGTTATGCATATAATAAGTACATTTTTTAAAGTTGATATTCCAGTAGTATAATTTTTAAATAGGCAGATTGTCAAAGTAGGCCACCACACAAATACCCTTTCATTAGCCTATGATATTTTGTTTGCCTAGGAGCTGAAACTAAATCGTGTGTGTGTGTGTGTGTGTGTGTGTGTGTGTGGTGTGTGTGTGTGTGTGTGTGTGTGTGTGTGTGTGTGGTGTGTGTGTGTGTGTGTGTGTGTGTGTGTGTGTGGTGTGTGTGTACCTCTATCTCTCTCTGTGCTGTCTTCAGTCTTAAGGTGCGTGAGTTGGAGGATAAATGTCGCAGCCAGAGTGAACAGTTCGGCCTGCTTAGCCATGAGCTGGAGACCTTCCGACTGCAGGCCGGCAAACTGGACCTGGCTGGCTCCACACTCCTCACTAACCATGCCCTCTGCCATCTGACCAACGGTGTGGGCCTCGCTGGGGGTAACCATGGCAACCATTATTACCATCATGTTCCTGATACATGCCAAAGGGCAACCGTTATTACCATGATATTACCCTAACCATTAAAACCATATCATAATACCGTCACGACACCAATACATTCCACATACTCACTCATATTCCCTTCATGAAATACACTCCCCATCCCAATAAATGCATCTTCATATGGCCTTTGTATGCCCCCTCTGGCTCATTTTAACTACTAATACTGAATCTCCCTCAGGCACAGTTTACCAATATGGTCTATAGTTCCTACCAAGATTGATTGTACACATGAAGATTGCTAAACTAAAGAGTGTTTGTTCCAACCCTGGATCTCCATGTAGGATTGTGTTGGTATTACTTTTAGATCGACATGATTACGTTTGAAAGGGATTCCACATGATGCAGACCCGGACTGAGAACATAATATATTGTAATCCTGGCCGCCACTGGCTTTAAAGTATCCCTTCAAATCCCTATTGTATGCATCCATCCCTCCCTCCAGCCATGTACAGTAGGTGTTCTGTTTCTGTTGTAGATCAAGGTGGCCTACCTATGGGATGATTTGAACTCTCTGGGTGATGATGTGGACGTCTGGAGTCTGGAGGAGAGAGATACTCTCCCTTAGGACTCCTCGCTACCATGTACTGCTACTGTTCCTAGAGATCTTGGGTCATTGAGACTGTCACTGCTACCATGAGCACTATCACTCCCTTTCCTGGTCTTTTTTGAGTAACTTGGTACCTGAAATCACTGTTAGGTTCATTGTAACGACCCACATATTCACAATCAATTGGTTTGGTTTGGTGGGGCTTGCAGTGAGTGGCTGAATGAATGATGCCACACATATACAATCCCTCTCACACAAAGGTCCCAAACACACACAGAGACGTGGGTCAACAACGGTGAGTGAGTGATATCCGGGCTGTATGGTTAAGCCCCTTAGTTCTTTCTGGCCCCGGTGTGCCATGTATGGTGCTGTGCTCGGGGGTCGTGACCTCTAAGCACAGAGACAGATGGGGACAGGAGGGTTTTACTCCCTCCACTCCACTGTTTAATCAGCCAGGGACCTAGAACACCAACTCCCAATTGGATAACTACAAACAGGTCACAGAAGAGGGTGTATGTTTGTAGCCTGAGGTGGTCCAGCAGTCTAGGCCACTGCCTCCAGACCACATGTACTTGTGCTCACATGGGTTCCAATCCGACCCACTGCTCTTCTAGCACACTTTCTCCTAACTTTCCTGTTACTCTCTCGCTATCCTTTCAATGAAACATGAAAAAAGCAAAGAGATTTGTTTGCTCATGAAGTACCTTCCTCCTCCCTGTAGATGTGGCGGCAACTCTCCAGATGGGGGCCACCCCTCACGCTGCAGGTCTCACACGCTCCCCCACCACCAAGCACCGTGAGCTGCCCACCATCAGCCTGACCAAGTCCTCCAGCTCCCCCAAGTCTGTCTCTGACACCACCCATCTCTCCCCAAAGTCAGCCGAGTCCCACCACAGCCCCCATCACAGCCCACGCAGGACCAGCCCCACGCCACACGAGGTGAGACCTCTAACACTGTTTCACATAATTTAATCCCGATTTATTGCATAGGGAAAGTCACTACTTAATTCATATGGGGAGTTTCTTGTTCAACTTAAAAACATAGTACAGTAGTCTCACTAATGGTAGGACTAGATGACAATTTCAGATTGGCTTAGTATTTGAGTTTTGTTTAAAGGGATACTTCAGGATTTTGGCAATAAGGCCCTTTATCTACTTCCCCAGAGTCAGATGAACTCGTGGTTACTATTTTTATGTCGGTTTCCAGTATGTAGAAAGTTAGAGGTAGTTTCGCGTGCCAATGCTAACTAGCGTTAGCGCAATGACTGGAAGTCTATGGGTATCTACTAGTGACACACACAATAATCTTCTACACAAAGAGATTAAGATACTTTTTTGCATTAGACATGCTGCTGACGTCTTTAGTCATGAAAATAACTGCAATGCTATTTTCAATAATTGGGTTCAAATATTCCTCAAGATCAAACCGCTCGTATGGATTGTCTCCTCCTTTTCAACTCTGTGGTTAGGACAGATTGCTTGTTGAGATTAACAAAATGTCACAGTCATTCCTATGGATTTGCACGTCAGACTTCATGGATTTAAAAACGTCATTTCTCTCTGTCTCTCACACTGTGCTGACTGTACTATCAAACAGCCTAGGCTTCAATAAATAAAGGCAAATACAACACATACATTGCTAGAGATAAGAGAATAGGACCCTGTTGAGGTTGGGTGGTCTGACTCTTCTTTCATACAGTGTCCAGCTTTGTGCCTTAACCTTTCTCTCTCTCTCTCTCACATGGCACTGTCATGTAGCATACTGGCCAAAGACAAATGCAGCACTTATTATACAATTCAAAAGATAAGACCCTTTTGGGTTGGGCTTTTAAACCATTTCTTCCATGTTTTAAAGCAGCAGACCTCTCCCTCATCCAGTGTCCAGCTGTGTGTTGTAGCTAGCTGATGTCTGTCCTGCGTGCCCCAGCCAGCCAGTGTTGGGTCTAAGTCTCTCTGTAGTAGATCTTTATCCTGCCTCCCTCTCATCCATCTAAACCAGCCAGGTCAGGACAGGCAGCACCAGCAGCAGCTAGCTCTCTAAAGCTCATATTTAGTGAGATAATCCCACTGCTGTGGATTATTAAGGTTGTAGTAGTTGTAAGTGATTATCCTTAAAAGGTTTTTTGCTGGCAGAGAGCGATAAAAAATATGCCTGTTACTTATTGTTTATGCATAATGTATCACTCAGACCTTATAATTAGACATACGGCCAGTCGACAAACAAAACACTCAACGTTTGTATCGGTGTGTGTGTATATCCGTGTGTGTATCTGAACCCTATCAAAGTAGTGCACTATATATAGGGATGTAGTTCAATATAGCCTATAGGGAATAGGGTGCAATTTCATCCTACTGGCAGCGATTGTTTTGTCGGCCTACAGCAGGGGTCTGCAACAAGCGGCCAGTGGGCCAAAACCGGCCTGCAAGTGAATTTTTGGGGTCCTCCAAAGTTTTTAGTAAAGATATTATATATATWTTTTTTTTAAATCACCAGGAATGAATCCCCAAAAATATTTGTATGTATGAAATCTGTTCCCAAGTATACAGAGACGTACAGTGGGGCTCAAAATTATTGGATCCCTTGATAACCTGTATGCTCTCGTTGGCTGGCCCTCGCTACATATTCATCGCCAGACCCACTGGCTCCAGGTCATCTATAAGTCTTTGCTAGCTCACTGGTCACGATAACAACACCCACCTGTAGCACACGCTCCAGCAGGTATATCTCACTGGTCATCCCCAAAGCCAACACCTCCTTTGGCCGCCTTTCCTTCCAGTTCTCTGCTGCCAACGACTGGAACGAATTGCAAAATTCGCTGAAGCTGGAGACTTATAGTTCTCTCAGTAACTTTAAACATCAGTTATCTGAGCAGCTAACCGATCGCTGCAGCTGTACATAGCCCATCTGTAATTATCCCATCCAATCTACCTACCTCATCCCCATATTGTTTTTATTGACTTTTCTTCTATTTGGAAAACCAGTATTTCTACTTGCACATCATCATCTGCACATCTATCACTCCAGTGTTCATTTGCTAAATTAGAATTACTTGCTACTATGGCCTATTTATTGCCTTACCTCCTCACGCCATTTGCACACACTGTATATAGACTATTTTTTTTCTATTGTGTTATTGACTGTACGCTTGTTTATTCCATGTGTATCTCTCTGCGTTGTTGTTTGTGTCGCACTGCTTTGCTTTATCTTGGCCAGGTCGCAGGTGTAAATGAGAACTTGTTCTCAACTCGACTACCTGGTTAAATAAGGGTGAAATAAAAAAAATAAAGAAGGGCAAAATAAGATAGATTAAAAAGATAAAGTAATACAAATACTGTGCAAAAAGTATTAAAAACTAAAACTATGTTTTAAGTTAGAAGTAGGCATTGGTCTGAAGCCGAAAAATAAAGGAAATTCACGAGCACCACAATCCCTACTCCTCTCATGGTTTTCCAGCACACAGCTTTGAGCTACTACAGTTGCTATGTTGATCTATTACTTCAAACAAAGTGCAGGTTACTTAGGATTCAGACCTTCTGTTATCCTCGCAAGTGTGTGTGTGGGGGGGATGCTGGAGTATTGAAAACAGGGGATCCAATTATTTTCATATTTTTTAGATTTGTTTTTATTACTTGTTAAACAAAATCTATTTTACTGAGCAATTGTATTAGTATAGAATTTTTTTTATTAGCATGCAATATAGCTCAATCAAGGTATAAAATTATTGTTATTTTTCAAATACAGTCACTTTTTGGGCTTACTTGTGGTCGATTTGCAGTGTACAAATGATTATCAAATCAAAATGTTATTTGTCACATGCTTCATAAACAACAGGTGTGAAATGCTAACTTACAGGCCCTGCCCAACAATGCAAAGAGAACAATTATAAATAATAATAACACAAGGAATAAATACACAAGGAGTAATGATAATTTTGCTATGTGCAGGGGTATGAGGTAATTGAGGTAGATACTATATATACACATATAGGTAAGGGTAAAGAATAAATAGTAGGAGCAGCGTATGTGAGTCAAAAGAGTTAGTGCAAAAAGGGTCAATGCAGATAGTTGACAAAATAGCTACCTGGACTATCTTAACTGTCTTATGGCTTGGGGGTAGAAGCTGTTCAGGGTCCTGTTGGTTCCAGACTTGGTGCATCGGGACCACTTGCCGTGCGGTAGCAAAGAGAACAGTCTATGACTTGGGTGGCTGCAGTGGTGCAAAGTACTTAATTCAAAATACTTTAAAGTAATACTTAAGTCGTTTTTGGGGGTATCTGTACTTGACTTTACTATTTATATTTTTGGCAACGTTTACTTTTACTTCACTACATTCCTTTAAAAAAAAAAAAAAAAAATTACTCCATACATTTTCCCTGACACCCAAAATGTACATTTCAAATGCTTAGCAGGACAGAGAAGTTGTCCAAGTAACTCACTTCTAAAGAGAACATCCCTGGTTATCAGGTTTGAAGGTAAGAGCCAGATGCAGACTGTGTCGAAGTAACAATGTTTATTACAGAAACAGGGCAGGCAAATGACAGGTCAAGACAGGCAGGGGTTGATAACCAGAGTAGTGGGGGAAAGGTACAGGACGGCAGGCAGGCTCAGGGTCGGGTCAGGCAGAGGTCGGTGTTCCAGAGGTGGGGCAAAGGTACAGGACGGCAGGCTCAGGGTCAGGGGCAGGCAGATTGGTCAGGCAGGCGGGTTCAGAGACAGGACAGGCAAGGGTCAAAACCAGGAGAACGAGAAAAAGAGAGACTGGGAAAAAGCAGGAGCTGAGACAAAAAAACACTGTGAGATATGGGTTTAACTCTGGGCACATGAAAAGTGGGATGTATATGAAGGGTGCGGGGTAACAGAAGACGAACAGCAGAGGGGGTAATACTTTTGGAGATGGGAAATGGGACAATAAACCGGGGGGAGAGTTTGCGGGATTCCACCCGGAGGGGCAGATCCCGGGTGGATAGCCATACCTTCTGCCTGAGACGATACCGGGGAGCCGGGGTCCGATGGCGATCCGCATGTCGTCGATACCTGGAGGTGGTCTTGAGGAGGGCCGACCGAGCTCTCCTCCAGGTATGACGACAGAGGCGGTCAAACATCTGGGCAGAAGGAATGCCGACCTCTTCCTCCTGCTCGGGGAAGAGCGGGGGCTGATTCCCCAGGGAACACTCAAAAGGAGAACAGGGAAGGGTGTTGCGGGCGTATTCGACCCACACCAGTTGCTGGCTCCAGGAGGTGGGGTTGGCGGAGACCAGGCATCGCAGATTAGTCTCCAGATCCTGGTTCGCTCGCTCGCTCTGACTGGCTGTTGGACTGGGGGTGGAATCAGGAGGACAGGCTGGCCAGACGACCCAATGAGGGTGCAGAACGTCTTCCAGAACCAAGACGAGAACTGAGGGCCCCGGTTAGAGACCATGTCAACCGGTTGTCCATGGATCCGGAAAACGTGCTGTGCTGCACCATGAGCTGGGCCATCTCCTTGGCAGAGGGTAGTTTGGGTAGAGGAATGAAGTGGGTGGCTTTGGAAAACGAATTCACAAGGCAGTGCGCACCAACTGACACCAACAGTTGAACTTGAGGTGAGGAATAATGTTTTAGGCCAGTGGTTCCCAAACTTTTTATAGTCCCGTACCCCTTCAAACACTCAACCTCCAGCTTCGTACCCCCTCTAGCACCAGGGTCAGCGCATTCTCAAATGTTGTCTTTTGCCATCATTGTAAGCATGCCACACATACTATACAATACATTTATTAAACATAAGAATGAGTGAGTTTTTGTCATAACCCCGCTCGTGGGAAGTGACAAAGAGCTCTTATAGGACCAGGGCACAAATAATAATATTATAATAATCAACAATTTTGCTCTTTATTTGACCATCATACATATAAAACCTTATTTGTTCATCGAAAATTGTGAATAGCTCACCACAGGTTAATGAGAAGGGTGTGCTTGAAAGGATGCACATAACTCTGCAATATTGGGTTGTATTGGAGAGTCTCATTCTTAAATCATTTTCCACACAGTCTGTGCCTGTATTTAGTTTTCTTGCTTTTGTGAAGACCGAGAATCCAATCTCACATAGGTACGTGATTGCAAAGGGAATCAGTGTTTTAACAGCGCAATTTTCCAAGACAGGATACTCTGAGCGCAGCCCAGTCCAGAAATCTGGCAGGTGGCTTCTGATTAAATTACATTTTCACAGAACCGTTAGTTGCAATTTTGACGAGGCTCTCTTGTTCAGATAGTGGTAAGTGGACTAGAGGCAGGGCATGAAAGGGATAACAAATCCAGTTGTTTGTGTAATTCGTTTCGGGAAAGTACATGCGTAATTGCGCAACCAACTCACTCCGGTGCTTCGCTATATCACATTTGACATTGTCCCGTAAACTTGTGTTAATTTGCACCACAAAAAATCATACAATGATGGAAATACCTGTGTGTTGTCCTTGTTAATGCAGACAGAGAAGAGATCCAACTTAATCATAGCCTCAATTTTGTCCTGCACATTAAATATTGTTGCGTAGAGTCCCTGTAATCCTAGATTCAGATCATTCTTTCGAGAAAAAACATCACCAAGATAGGCCAGTCCTGTGAGAAACTCGTCATCATGCAAGCGGTCAGACAAGTGAAAATTATGGCCAGTAAAAATAACTTTAAGTTTGTCTCCCAATTTATAAATATATATAAAAACTGTGTCAATACTTTGCCCCTTGATAACCAGCGCACTTCTGTATGTTGTAAAAGAGTTACATGGTCGCTGCCCATAGTGCAGAAAATACACAAGATTTCAGGGGCCTTGCTTTAACAAAGTTAACCATTTACACTGTAGTGTCCAAAACGTCTTTCAAGCTCTCAGGCATTCCCTTGGCAGCAAGAGCCTCTTGGTGGATGCTGCAGTGTACCCAAGTGGCGTCGGGAGCTACTGCTTGCACGCGCGTTACCACTCCACTATGTCTCCCTGTCATGGCTTTTGCTCCATCAGTACAGATACCAACACATCTTGACCACCAAAGTCCATTTGATGTCACAAATCTGTCCAGTACTTTAAAAATATCCTCTCGTGTTGTCCTGGTTTCCAGTGGTTTGCAGAAGAGGATGTCTTCCTTAATTGACCCCCCCCCATAAACGTAACGGACATATACCAGGAGCTGTGCCAGGCCCGCCACGTCTGTTGACTCATCCAGCTGTAACGCATATAATTCACTAGCTTGTATGCGAAGCAGTAATTGTTTCAAAACATCTCCTGCCATGTCACTGATGCGTCGTTAACCAGTGTTGTTTGATGAAGGCATTGTCTGTATAGTTTCTTTGGCCTTTTCCCCCAGCGTTGTCCCAGCCATATCCACGGCAGCAGGAAGAATTAAGTCCTCCACAATAGTATGGGGCTTGCCTGTCCTAGCCACTCGGTAGCTCACCATATAAGACGCTTCTTATTAATCGTATCTGTTACTCAAAAGTCGTCTTAATTCTCGCTCAAAAAACTGGCTTATTTTTAAGATGGCATGTTTTGTTTCTAAATGTCTGTGCAAGAGTGAAGGTTTCATTGAGTTGTGAGATAGTACTTTTGCACATATAACACACTGTGGCTGAGGAAAGGCACTACTCCCAATATACACTGCTCAAAAAAATAAAGGGAACACTAAAATAACACATCCTAGATCTGAATGAATGAAATATTCTTATTAAATACTTTTTTCTTTACATAGTTGAATGTGCTGACAACAAAATCATACAAAAATTATCAATGGAAATCTAATTTATCAACCCATGGAGGTCTGGATTTGGAGTCACACTCAAAATTACAATGGAAAACCACACTACAGGCTGATCCAACTTTGATGTAATGTCCTTAAAACAAGTCAAAATGAGGCTCAGTAGTGTGTGGCCTCCACGGGCATGTATGACCTCCCTACAACGCCTGGGCATGCTCCTGATGTTGTGGCGGATGGTCTCCTGAGGGATCTCCTCCCAGACCTGGACTAAAGCATCCACCAACTCCTGGACAGTCTGTGGTGCAACGTGGCGTTGGTGGATGGAGCGAGACATGATGTCCCAGATGTGCTCAATTGGATTCAGGTCTGGGGAACGGGCGGGCCAGTCCATAGCATCAATGCCTTCCTCTTGCAGGAACTGCTGACACACTCCAGCCACATGAGGTCTAGCATTGTCTTGCATTAGGAGGAACCCAGGGCCAACCGCACAGCATATGGTCTCACAAGGGTCTGAGGATCTCATCTCGGTACCTAATGGCAGTCGGCTACCTCTGGCGAGCACATGGAGGGCTGTGCGGCCCCCTAAAAGAATGCCACCCACACCATGACTGACCCACCGCCAATCGGTCATGCTGGAGGATGTTGCAGGCAGCAGAACGTTCTCCACGGCGTCTCCAGACTCTGTCACGTCTGTCACATGTGCTCAGTGTGAACCTGCTTTCATCTGTGAAGAGCACAGGGCGCCAGTGGCGAATTTGCCAATCTTGGTGTTCTCTGGCAAATGCCAAACGTCCTGCACGGTGTTGGGCTGTAAGCACAACCCCCACCTGTGGACGTCGGGCCCTCATACCACCCTCATGGAGTCTGTTTCTGACCGTTTGAGCAGACACATGCGCATTTGTGGCATGCTGGAGGTCATTTTGTAGGGCTCTGGCAGTGCTCCTCCTGCTCCTCCTTGCACAAAGGCGGAGGTAGCGGTCCTGCTGCTGGGTTGTTGCCCTCCTACGGCCTCCTCCACGTCTCCTGATGTACTGGCCTGTCTCTTGGTAGCGCCTCCATGCTCTGGACACTACGCTGACAGACACCGCAAACCTTCTTGCCACAGCTCCTGGATGAGCTGCACTACCTGAGCCACTTGTGTGGGTTGTAGACTCCGTCTCATGCTACCACTAGAGTGAAAGCACCGCCAGCATTCAAAAGTGACCAAAACATCAGCCTGGAAGCATAGGAACTGAGAAGTGGTCTGTGGTCACCACCTGCAGAACCACTCCTTTATTGGGGGTGTCTTGCTAATTTCCTAGAATTTCCACCTGTTGTCTATTCCATTTGCACAACAGCATGTGAAATGTATTGTCAATCAGTGTTGCTTCCTAAGTGGACAGTTTGATTTCACAGACGTGTGATTGACTTGGAGTTACATTGTGTTGTTTAAGTGTTCCCTTTATTTTTTTGAGCAGTGTATGTGAACTCCAAATCAATGTAGTTCTCATTATATTTGCGCCTCTTCGATGGTCCAACGTCCCTGTCTGTTGTTCGGTGCTTTCCCGGGTAAGGGGGCAGTAGCTCTTCGGCTGCATCAGATTCACAACTGTCATTGTTCATGCTAGCTGGGCTAACAACAAATGTATAATTACTGATGCTAGCATTGAATGTGCTCGTGGAAGCAGAACAACTTGTGTCGTCGACAGGTGCAGGTGTAGTACTGCTGGTAGTAGCAGTACTACCAGTAGAGCTGGTATGTGTATCTATGGTTGCGGCCTTACTTTTTTTATCCATTTATCAATTTTCGAGCAAACGGAATGAGCAGGTAAAACGGATTTCAGTTTCACTGCATTAAAATCACCGGCCACGAGAAGTGCCGCTTCTGGATGAGCATTTTCTTCTTTGCTTATGGTCCTCTACAGCTCGTTGAGTGTGGTCTTAGTGCCAGCATCGGTTTATGGTGGTAAATAGACAGCAGCTTATTATGAGGTATTCTAACTCCGGCGAGCAAAAACTTGAGACTTCCTTATCATTAGAGATTGCGCACCGGCTGCTGTTAACAAAGATGCACACTCCTCCCCCCTTCATTTTACCCGATTATAGTCATGTTCTGGACAAAAACTGTCCCATGGCTGAATCTCGTTGCCTACCCGTTGCCTACAGTATTAGCCAGAGGTAAACATAGGCAGTCAGATCATTAAGCTGATGCTGTGTGGTATTAAAGGGAGCATTTTCAGAGAAGAGAACATTCTGTATAAGCAGCTTGTTAGTGGCCAGTGTCCCAATCCACTGTGAATTGTGCCCATTGCTCACATTATACATAAATCTCATTGCACAATCTCTGAGGGAGTAAGTCAATGGCAGAAAAACATATCCTGCGTCTGGCCCTGGCCTTCTACTATTCAGGAGGCATTGATCCAGCCAGGTGTTGGGAAGATGTTGACCTGCTGGCAGCTCAAGGTTCCAGTAGAAATTATATATAACACTAAGGAAGCACTTTTATCCAAAGCCACTTACATTCCAGTGAGTATATGTTTTTTGTATGAATATGTGAAACTGTAGGAATTGAACCTGGCTAGGAATGGACATTGCTAGGAATTGACATTGCTCGCACCAAGCTCTTACCAACTGAGCCACCCAGTATAACAGGTTTCCAGTGGCCTCATTGTTGACTGTCATGTTCTAAGGTTGACACAGCCAGTGAAGTGGAGGAGTTGGACATTGATGTGTCCCCAGCACCTTACACCACTCTCAGAGGAGCCGCCAAGCTACAGGTCTTCATCGGCAGATACAGGTAAGGACTGGCAGACACAGATTTGGCCAAAGCAACAGTATGCCTTCACTATAGTGGCGGTATTTAGTAGATTGAATTGGAGACCAGTTATGATAATTTTGTCTCTCACTAAGAATGTTATCGTTTTTGTCTATCTCAGCATTCAACTGTAACAATGCGATGAGAAGGGTAATGTTTATAATACATTAGTGTTGATAATGTGACTTTATTTTTCCCCAGCTATAACCCCTATGACGGTCCAAATGATAACCCAGAGGTGGAGCTGCCACTCACCGCTGGGGAGTACATCTATGTTTATGGCGGTATGGATGACGACGGCTTCTATGAAGGTGAGCCTTCTCCAAAACCTTAAAGGGGCAATCAGCAGTTGCTACATCCAAAACATTAATTCTTAAAGAAAATAACGTATAAATGCCTCATGAGCTTAGTTCAACTGTTGTACTCCATCAAAATGTAAGGTTGTTTTACTCCAAAGTAAATGTAAACAAATACTATATAGCCTCAAAACATGGTTAAAACTATAATTTTGATATCATGGATGGTCAGTCCTTGCATCCGTAGCTCTGAATTTGAAATTGAGTGGTTACATTTCTCCAAACCCATCCCTCAGCTTTTTACTATAACAGGGGCTGGGATTACACTTTGTTATTTTTTCTACTGTTCATTGCCACTTTAATTTCATAACAGTTTTATAAAGTTAGATTTTTTTACACTGAAAGTTCCCATTTTAACACTGACATCTTAACACGGTCCAGGTTTTTAGTGTCGACATACCAAACACAAGTCTGTCTCTCTGTGTCCCCCTGCAGGTGAGCTGATGGACGGGCGGAGAGGGCTGGTCCCCTCCAACTTTGTGGAGCGCGTCTCAGATGATGACATGATGAGCGCCCACGTTCCAGAGGGCACGGACATATCCCACAACTCCTTGCTGGACAGCAGCCTGCACAGTGCCAGCCACCAGCACCACCTCCGCCTGGGGGGCCCAGGTACCTCTGAGAAGACCGACCCTACGTTTGCAGCCTCCAACCCAGGTCCCCTATCTGTCTCTTTCCCCTCAGGGGAGCAGGTCCCGGCCCCTTCGGACCCCTCCTTCCGACCCCTCCTCTCCCCAGCCCCCCTCACCAACGGCCTGGACCTAGACCTGGAGGTGGGGGTGGACACTGTGCCTTACCCGCGCAAGCTCACCCTCATCAAGCAGCTGGCCAAGAGCATCATCATTGGCTGGGATGGGCCGCTGGTGCCAGCGGGCTGGGGCAATGTGTGGAGCTACAATGTGTACGTGGACCAGGAGCTGAGGCTCAACGTGCCCTTCGGCTCTCAGACTAAAGCTGTCCTAGAGAGACTAGACGTCAATCTCAAGGCCTATCGAGTGTCTGTGCAGAGCCTGACTGAGCGCGGCAGCTCGGACCAGCTCCGTTGCTCCATGCTGGTGGGCAGGGACGTATGTGTGGCGCCCACCCAGCTCAGAGTCGACCGTGTCACCGCCACCTCGGCCAGCCTGTCGTGGCTGCCCAGCAACAGTAACTATGTGCACATTGTGTCCTTGAACGAGGAGGAGATGGAGCTGGTGAAGGCTGGCAGCTACTCGCTGTGCCTCAGTAACCTTACCCCCAGCCTGCACTACACGGTCAAGGTGGAGGCTCGGCCACACCAAACCCCCTGGGAGCTTCCCCAGGAGAGGCGGGAACACAAGACCGCCACCACTACCTTTACCATGCTGGCCGCAGGTAAGTGAGCAAACAGGGTAGAGAGATACTGGAGATCAAAGAGGGCTGAAGAACTGCTGGTTTAATTTTTTACATGAAAATATATTCCACTCACCTGGTGTTCCCAGGTCTTTAAAACAGGCCCTGATTAGAGAGGACAAATGAAATCAGGGCCTGTTTAAGATCTAAGATTTGCTTGTCTTCTAATATGTATTACCTCCTCTCCCAGGTCCCCCTGATGCTCCTCTGGATGTGCAGCTGGAGCAGGGGCCCTCCCCGGGAATTGCCCTTATCAGCTGGCTGCCTGTCACCATCGATGCTGCTGGGACCTCCAACGGAGTCCGCGTCACCGGATACACCATCTACGCTGACAAGAAAAAGGCAATATAACTGTAGTGTTGTGTTTCTGGACCTGAATGCACTGGAAACAGAGGAGAGTGTTTAAGGTTTTGGATGTAATGGGGATGAAATTATGCTGAGAGGGAAATGCTTTTGAAATGAGTTTGAATCGGTGTGTCTGTCAAGCCAGTGTTTTCAGAGAGGTTCTGTGCTCTAAAGACCCACTGAGTCTGTTGCTCTCTTCCTCAAGACGCTGGTTTGTGTTTAAATGTGCCATGGTAGTTGCAGTGCTTCAGCTTGGGCTGTGAACAGTATCTGTGATGATGCCCTGTCCTATGCCGCTAACTTTTATATCCTTTTAAGTCAGAAGTGTTTTACATCTCTGTGTGAGGATAGTGTGTGTGAGGATAGTGTGTGTGAGGAGTGTTTTGCTGTGAGGATATTTTGTGTAGAGAGTATGTGTCTGTGCAGCTGACACTACCCATCTCCTATTTTGCCATACCCTAGGTGTTGGAGGTGTCATCCCCTACGGCAGGCAGTGCCCTAATGGGCCCGTCTCAAATCCAGTCCCTTATGACGGCCCACCAACTCACCGTGCGCACCATGTCCGCCCACGGGGAGTCCACCGACTCTGTGCCAGTCAACGTGCCCGCCAAGCTAGCCGCCATCATGACGGACCAGGCCTCGGCTACCTCCGCCCCATGCTCCTCGTCACCCCCCGTTCACCAGTCACCACCCTACCAGTCACCCCCTGTCCACCAGTCACCCCCCTTCCTGTCTTCATCACCACCCGTACAGCCCCAATCCCCGTCCTATGGGAACTCAGCTGCCAAAGTCTCCACGCTACCCTACGCCACGGCCTCACCGCCGCTAGACGCACACGCCATGGTCCCTAACGGGGGGCTGCCCTCTGCCAACTCTCCCCCAGTCCACACCCTCCACACAGAGGCCTCCTCCCCGCTCCCTGCCTCGTACGCAGAGGCCTGGGCCAACCCCTTAGCAAAGTCTCCTGCTCCCCTTCGGGATGCCTTGGCAGTGCATGAGGCCACCATGTCACCTCCAGTAGCACCAAACTATCAGGCCAAGTTGCCATCAGTACCATCAGCCTATGAGGCTATGATGTCACCACCAATACAACCAGCCTATCAGGCCATGCTACCACCAGCCTCTCACATCAACACAACGGTACTTACAATAATGCAACAACACCTCCTCTAAAACTGTCATCTAGAACTCACCTCATGGCTCCAGACTTACTTTTTCCTGTGGTGGCACTGGTGACACTAACATTTTCAGTTTGTGGCACCAGCCCATTATTCGGTCGCACAAAACTTTGTTGCGGCATCACACAATAGTAAAACATTTGCAATCATCTTATAAAGTAATTCGCAGTGCTACTGAGATGGTATGATTCATGAAACATGTTCAAGCAGGGATTCATGATCAAGATATTTTTATGTGTAACCTAAACCAGTGATTGTCATGAATTTTGGGTTGATAATTACTCTATTGTTGCTATATTTTACTCTCAATATAAGGCTCCAGAATTGCACATTTATTCTGTTCAATAGAGATTAATTTGCTTAGCAAAATTTTGTGTGTATAAATTAAATATCACATAAGGTAATTCATTTCGGGCTAATTCACCATCTGAGGTAGTGGAAACTCAAAATGCATTAGGTAGACCGCTAAATATAATATGTTGCTAGTTAGCCGTGTAATTGATGAATGTAACAGTAAATGTAATGTCCTAAAAACTTTGCAGCATACCCATTTATGTCTATAGCCTGTGCAGTCTCCGCGCACGGTCAATGTTGAGAGTAATACCTGCAGAGAGCTGAGACCCTCCTCTCACCAACAGGCACAACTGCTTTCAAAACGCATTTTTTTTACGTTGAAATAATTTTTCTTTCCCACTAGCCTACTCAGCGCGAAAGGAGAAACAGACACAAGGACAGGGCAGACACTTTCATACAGGGATCAGGAAAATAATGCACTTTAGGCTACTGTTTTATAAAATCATGCTTTTAGCTGCCCCAAAATATGTTTTGAGTGACCAGCTTGAATTTGCAGTTCACACCGATGCGACCAATCAAACATTTTACTCGCACAGCCTAAGAATCGCAAAATTTGACTAAATGGTCTCAGTCTGGAGCCTTGCAACTGCTCTAAAATATATAGTACTAGAGGTATGTTATTATCTAGTTTACATTATTATAACTATTTTAACTAAGTGTATGTTGTATGTACGCCTGTCTGTTCTCCAGGTCAATGCAGCCTTGCCCCCCAACCAGAGTCCAGTCCCAGGCCTAGTCCCAGCAGCAGCCATGGAGCAGAGCAGAGCAGTCACAGAAATCCCCGGAGCTCCCCGTCCCGCCATGTCCATCACAGACTTTCTCCCCATGGAAGACGACTCCCGTGCATACCTTTCAACCCCTGAGCCCTGCCCCACCCCAACTCAGGACAGACACTCTCTCCAGCCCCCCAAAGCCCCCTCTCCCCTGGAGTCAGAACCAGACTACTCTATGGAGAGGTCGACCACACGCCTGGTGTCCATGGAGGAGTTCCTCAGGCAGGAGAAGGACCCAGGCTTCAGCAGGCAGCCACAGGTTGGTTGGTTGGTTAGTTAGTTATTTAGTACTGACTGTGCTTTTTTGGAATGTGACACATTAAATATCATTGCCAGTTTTCTGGGCAGATGCAATATGCACGGCAACTCTGATGTGTTCTTTATTGTTCCAATGTTCCCCTCACATTGGCTAGAACTCTGTGCTTTAATCCTCTGATGATGTTCATTGGAGAAAGAAACTTTCTCACCCAGCCTTTCTCAACTCTTTCTCACCCAGCCTCACCCCTTGACTAGATGAACCAGTAACTCATCTAGGTCTAGGAAAGGCTGTGGGATCATTACCTCGTATTTATCAACATGGTGCTTTAGACTAGGGGTCGTGATTCCATATGGGGTCATTGGATAATGAATTTATTTTTCAAAATACGTCGTTTTTTTATATATATTATAATATCGTCTTTGTATCTCAAAATCATTGTATAGTGGTTACCCTTAAAAATCTAAATGGAAATTATTCAAATGTAAAAGATAAAATTCAACCAGAGAGCACCTTAGCTCATGGGAAAAGGCCGCACTTGACAATTGCGCTTGAATCGTTCCATTGTGAATGGATAGGCCTATGAAACCACACAATATTGCAGAGACTTTGATATTACCGGAAAATAAAGTGTGAGAAGGTCGAGGCACAGAAACTCACATTAATACCTTTGTCAGATAGGAAAGAATTCTTATTGGAGAGAGTTTTTCAAAAGCGGACCATGCCCCCTTCCCTCGGCTGTGCATGTTTCTAACAGAAAACAGCATCAGTAAGTGTCCCACATGAGTGGTGACTGTGCACCTCCAATGCTTGGAAGAGCACTTTGGGACCTGCTTCCCAATCAGTTTGACTGTGATCCTGGCTCAGTCGACATGCCGGTAAGTGAAGTCAAACAGCTGATCGAGCTGTCATGGGACCGAATGCTGCAGACAATGCATTTACAGGTCACTACGGAGGAGTTTTGGTTCCTGACTCAAAGGGAATCCACTTCCGTCTCCCTCTGAGCATTAAAACTCATTCATCAGCTCATATCTGTGTGAAGCTGGATTCAGTTGCCTCGTCTGCATATAAAAAATAAAAAAAATCTATCCAGGTTGGATGTGACCGCAGAGATGAGGTGCGTACTGTCGACCACGCCCCCTGACTTTGAGAAGCTCTGACTCAACATGCATCAAGCACACCCATCTCATTAGTGGTGGTGAGATAAGAGAGATTATGTTAGACTAATTTGCAATTGACTGTAATAGCCACAAAAAAAAWTTAAAAAAAATAAAGTAAACATTGGATGTTAATTACATAATTTTTTTCAAATGGTTGGGGTCGTGCAAACTTTCAGATATCAAAATGGAGTTGTGGGCCAAAAAAGTTTGGGAACCCCTGGACTAGAGAGCATTGAGGATAGAGGCATTATACCAAGACATACCAACGTTCATAGTAACATTTCCTACTATGAAAATGAGCATTTGGAGGATTTACCTAGTCAATTTACGTTTCACTTGTATTGACATGATTGGTTAATCCACATGCTCTAAGCCTGTCCTGTTGTACTGTGTGGTTGTGCTCTGTGTGTCAGGGTTATGCTGTTGGCCTGGTGGAGCCTCCGTACGGTGCAACAGAGAACAGTAGGGGCTCGGACCTGTCTGATATCCTGGAGGAAGAGGAGGAGGACATGTACTCAGACCCCCGTGGACCCACCCTGGCCCGAGGGTACACCACAGGAGCCGACAGGGTAAACATTCACTACAAACACTTGATTTTACTGATCTTGCTGAGGAGGACAGCCTCTGTTTTTGTTACGTTTGCTTTACT
Source organism: Salvelinus sp. IW2-2015 (assembly GCF_002910315.2). Lineage (NCBI taxonomy): Eukaryota > Metazoa > Chordata > Actinopteri > Salmoniformes > Salmonidae > Salvelinus > Salvelinus sp. IW2-2015. The sequence goes on along the minus strand of NC_036860.1, from coordinate 18,463,280 downwards.
TTCCCTCTTTCATTCTTGAATTCACTCACTGTTTTGATTCTTTTTTTTTTTTTTGTATGTCACACTTCACCCCTACCTTATGCCACCGTGCCCTGCCCAACCTGCTCACATCCGCCTCCTTCCTGACCTCCTATCTCCATCTCCTACATCCAACCTCTTACCTTCAACCTGTTACACCCTCTCCTCTGTGACCCATGACCCCTGTAGCCAGACCAGTGGGAGGTGCCGGACAGTGACGAAGAGATTCTGGAGAGTATCCTGAAGCTTCCTCCACAGGCCCAGGCTCAGGCCTACCACTACCATCACGGTCATCATCACCTCAACAAGCACCTGTTCAGCATCCCAGAGGTCACTGATGAAGAAGACAACAGCGTGGACGAGGACTATAATCACCGGCGCCACCGAAGACAGTCCCAAGCCAGGCCCAGCCGCACACACCTCCACCCCGATGACCCCCACTACCACAGAACCCAAGACCAACCCCAGCCCCACCACCACCACCACCACAGCAGCAGAGCTGAAGCCAAAGAGCCTTTACCCAGACATAGTGGTGGTGCTGTTGTCAGGGCTCGGCCCCAGCACAGGGTCCACTACGCAGACACAGTAGACAGCATCAGCTACCCTGAGGAGGGGGAGCTGGTCCTCGGGCCCAGTAAGGAGATGTGGGTGCGTCAGGCCCCCCAGAAGGCCCACCACGGTGGGGGAAGGAACGGAGTGGGGACGGTTGCCCTGGTAGGCGGGCTAGGGGACAGGCTCAGAAGAGAAGCCTTGCTACGGAGTCAGATGGCGGTCGCTGCGTTAACGTCCCAGGCCACCGGCCACGCACCATGCTCCTACCTAGTCAGCAAGACCGTTCGGACGGTCAAGTCCCCTGTGGGCTCGGTAGCAGAGATCGACATTGAGTATGGGACTGACGAGGAGGATACATTGACCTATGACCACGGGGAACGAGGGGAGGTGGTGGTGGAGCAGATGAGTTCTGAGTGGTGGGTGGAGGGGTCACAGCCTGACCCCCTCACTCTGGCCCTGCGCCGGGGAAAACCTGCCCTCCAGGCCATTGCAGCTGCTGCAGCAGAATGGGTGTGTTCTCACTCGTTGTACCCCGTGGTTGTATTTAAATTCCCTCTTCTCTACCGGCGTCTGTGTAGTTGGCTTGTCATGCGTCGCATGTCCCCTTTATCTGAGATCCTAGCGTCTGTCTGTCTGTCTGTCTGACGGCACCGTTGCTTCTCCAGACTCATTCAACCTGCACAAGGCCTGAAAGACCACCTGATCCTTATTGCATACTACTCATGTCTCTAACCATGCAGTCCCTTACTGTACAACCTGAATGCAAGTTATTGTCTTATGTGCTGCTGTCTTTCTCTCTGACTGTGTGTGTGTGTGTGTGTGTGTGTGTGTGTGTGTGTGTGTGTGTGTGTGTGTGTGTGTGTGTGTGTGTGTGTGTGTGTGTGTGTGTGTGTGTGTGTGTGGTTTGTGTGTGTGTGTGCGTGCGTTTTATGTTGACCAGGAGCCTGGCAGAGACCCGTCGATGGAGGCTAGTGCTGGTGGAGTGGACAGGCTGAGCTCTCCCCTAAGCTGACCAGGGCAGAGGCCAGGCAGGAGCTCAATGGTCAGAATCTCATTCCTCATCCTTCTTCTCGCCACCCCCCCCCCCCCCCCCCCCCCCCCCCCCCCCCCCTTCTCACGTGCTCTCTCTCTTATCTCTGTCTCTCTTGTTCTGCGATTTAGCTCTCTCTTCCTCTCTGTCTGCCTGTCTCTGTCTTCTCTCTCTCTGAGAAAGACACCAAGGATGGTCAGATTACGAGTTTGTGTGTGTGTGTGTGTGTGTGTGGGGGGGGTCGGGCGGGGGGACTTTAACAGGGATAGGGTGATTGGGGAAAGCGAGAGATGGCCTGTAAGCTTAGAACCGGCATTACTCCAAAATGGCTCGTCATGACATGAGATGGATGAGAGGAAGAGACAACCATGAAAATAGTACCCTAGATTAGCCCACAGTGAAACCAACCAAACTGGAGTCTCTCTCTCTCTCTCTCTCTCTCTCTCTCTCTCTCTCTCACTCTCTCAATCTCACAGCTGTGTTCTCATGGAAAAGCTCACAGATATAGTTCTGCTATTCTCAGCGGCAGGTGGAAGAACAAGGAACGTGCAGATACATACATAGGACACACACACATGCACTCTGCACGTACGCCCCACAACACTAGAGAGGGAGGGAGGGATCAGCGAAGATGTTGTTCTCACATACAGTATCTCCAGATATCTATACAGACAGAGGATATGAATGTGGTCTATTTCTTCCTGTCAGCTCTGCTCTGCTTGCCTATAGTCTGACTGTTTCTACATACAGATGGGCTGATCCCTCCTAATGAGATCGAACCTTGTCTCATTGGTGCAGCTTAAGTCCTAGTTAACTACAGCAGTTCACATTCCCTACACTGCCCTATAGGCCTGCATATAGGTCTAGGTAATCAGTCATCTTGATCACTACATCACATAGACCAGTGATGGGCAACTCTAATGGGGGTGGGGGCCACAAGAAAAGTCTGAATTCATCATAAGGGGGCGCAGTGACTGGCAGGTCTGTGTACCCACATCCATATACACACACATGCAGTCAGAGCTGGCCCAAGCCTGTTGGGGGCCCGAAACAAAACACACACATTTTAACAGAGTGGAAGTGGGCTCTTCCGTGTGGATTTTGAGAACTGTGGGCGTGGGGGATGTGTGTGGGTGTGTGTGACCAGGCAAATCCAGGTGTATGCACCGCAATGCTTAGGCTAACTGTTGCTCCAAATAATGTCGAATCTGTTTGTGTGTTTGCATGAAGAGAGCATGGAGCCTGCACGGCCTATAGGAGACAACGAGGTGCGTATCTTTGTGGCGCTGTTCCCCTACGACCCGGTTAACATGTCCCCGAACCCTGATGCCGCTGAGGAGGAACTGCCCTTCAGAGAGGGACAGATCATCAAGGTATGGAACCCAACTGGTTAAAATGATAGTATTGCCTGCTGGAATAGTGATATCCCTAGCACCATGTTTTACACATTCTCTCATCTAATCTATCATTAATTATAGGCTGTTCAAGGCAAAACGTTTATCTATGTTATGCTTCTTCTATTAATAAGTTAAGACAGTAATGGCACAACCTAACAGCAGCCATCTTGTTTTCTCTCTTCACCTTCCCCATCCTCCATTTTCCTGTACAGATCTACGGAGATAAAGACTCGGACGGGTTCTACCACGGCGAATTGAACGGTCGTCACGGTTACGTACCGTGTAACATGGTGTCTGAGATTCAGGTGGAGGATGAGGAGACCAGAGAGACACTCCTGCAGCAGGGCTTCCTGTCTACCCACGCAAACATGGAGAAGATAGGTAGGCACAACTGTCAGTAACAGCACCAGTCAATCATCAAAGGGTTTTACATCTGTCAACCATATCAACAGCCAATCCCAGCAGGGTTCATCCCACAAGTGTCCAATTAAACAGGGCCCTTCTCTGATCCAAGTAACATACTGCCCATGTAATCAAACAATCAATCAAGTACATTTGAATTGTATTTTTTCTGTTTGGTGTCAGCTCAATGGTTTGTATAGATGTTGTCAGCCTGTACACTTCACTTTAAAATATGCACCAACTGCGGGCTAACACTTTTCAGCAGGTGTGGGTAGGTTCTTTGTCGTTTTGTTTGAATGAAATCTCCATTGTCCATGTTGTGGAGTGGAAGTGAAAGAAAGTAAAAATGGCAATACAGAAGTACTGTAGCTATGACCATTAGGGTGAAGTGTCAGATGTTGTGAGTTTCATAACTGCCAACAGATGCTCCATTTTTATTTTTTACTCCTCTCTTACTAGTCTTGAAATCAACCAGCTGTGACTCAATCATATACTATACTTCAAACTTGAATAATTTGAAATGAAAGCAAAAGTCTGTGTTTCTTCACCACAATCTGTTGGGGGAAATCCTCACAACCGGTAAAATAGCAGCTGCGTCTTAGATAATGGAAAACGTTCATTTGACCTATTAACTTTTTACTGTAATTGACCCATTTACTTTGTAAGAATTAACAAAACTGGCCAAATTGCACTATTTGATTCAATTCAAAATGAAAAAATAATAATAATAATCTGAGGGGTATCCTACTGAGCAAGCAAGATCTACTCAGGGTTTTCTAAAGCTAACCAGCTTCAGGTAGCCTCACATTCCAGCTCAGGCTTCATCCATATACTACGACGGTGGATATTGCTCGTCCACCCGCCGCTAACTCTAGCAGGCTTGCAACTGCACGTGCACATCCCACGTGGTTAGTCGAACGACGAACTCTTCATTGAGACAATTTGTGCCGAAATCAAAATGAAGCAAAAGTTATCTTGCAAATTCAGCAGGCTATGGTGTGAAATGGGCTTTTAGAAATGCCTTCTGCTCTTTGGTGTGCTTATCAATGCATGAGCACCTTGTTTCCCACTACTATCGATAAAATAATTTTATTAGAGTTCGACCGATTATGATTTTTCAATGCCGATACCGATTATTGGAAGACCAATAAAAGCCGATACCGATTAATCGGACCATTTTTATATATATATATATATATGTATGTATGTTTTTTTTTAAATAATTTTTTATTTGTAGTAATGACAATTACAACAATACTGAATGAACAATTTCATTTTAGGAACAACTACTTCAAGGTCTCAGAGCGAGTGACGTCACCGATTGAAACGCTATTAGCGCGCACCCCGCTAACTAGCTAGCCATTTCCCATCGGCTACACCAGCCTAATCTCGGGAGTTGATAGGCTTGGAGTCATAAACAGCTCAATGCTTGAAGCACAGCGAAGAACTGCTGGCAAATGCAGGAAAGTGCTGTTTGAATTAATGCTTACAAGCCTGCTGCTGCCTACCACCGCTCAGTCAGACTGCTATATCAAATCATAGACTTAATTATAACATAATAACACACAGAAATACGAGCCTTAGGTCATTAATATGGTCAAATCCGGAAACTATCATTTTATCTAACGGGTGGCATCCCTAAGTCTAAATATTGCTGTTACATTGCACAACCTTCAATGTTATGTCATAATTATGTACAAGTCTGGCAAATGAATTACGGTCTTTGTTAGGAAGAAATGATCTTCACACAGTTCGCAACGAGCCAAGCGGCCCAAACTGCTGCATATACCCTGACTCTGCTTGCACCGAACGCAAGAGAAGTGACACAATTTCCCTACTTAAAAGAAATTCATGTTAGCAGGCAATATTAACTAAATATGCAGGTTTAAAAATATATACTTGTGTATTGATTTTAAAGAAAGGCATTGATGTTTATGGTTAGGTACACATTGGTGCAACGACAGTGCTTTTTGTCGTGAATGCGCTTGTTAAATCATCACCCGTTTGGCGACGTAGGCTGTGATTCGATGAGAAATTAACAGGCACCGCATCGATTATATGCAACGCAGGACAAGCTAGATAAACTAGTAATGTCATCAACCATGTGTAGTTAACCAGTGATTATGTTAAGATTGATTGATTGTTTTTTATAAGATAAGTTTAATGCTAGCTAGCAACTTACCTTGGCTCCTTGCTGCACTCGCATAACAGGTAGTCAGCCTGCCACGCAGTCTCCTCGTGGAGTGCAATGTAATCGGCCATAATCGGTGTCCAAAAATGGCAATGACCGATTGTTATGAAACTTCAAATCGGCCCTAATTAATCGGCTAACCTGCCCCGGAGCAGGTTAGTTCTGAAGGATTCGTTACCATAGAAATTTACCTGACTAAAAAGTGAGCCACATTCGTATAACTGGTTATCCCAAGTTGAACTCAGAGTTAACCAAAGTTACCTCAATATCTCTTCAAACCTGATTCGTAGGATACCCCTCTGTAGTTCAGCCTATCTGCTTTGTATGCTCTTGTAGTTTGTCTTCACTTAGACTTGATTGTGTCACTGACTGTTTTAGGATAATCATCCCAGCTTCAGCTTTTGCCAAGCCTAATTCTCTTTTATTTTTCCATCGACTCTGTGTCATGCAAATCACTTGAATTAGTGTAATAAGCTCTGGGGGCTCATTGCTTTGGACCCCCACAAACACAGGTGCACACACACACCCTCAGGAACCACACACGTCATTACCCACCCTGCCAACTAGATCAAGCTGACAAACAATGTGCTTCTATTTCCTGCTTATCGTTCCCCCACAATGATCTCTGTAGATGTTTTAACCCTTTCACTTCCACTTGGTCTCACCTGCTGTGTTCTGTTCGCTTTTTATTATTATTGGTTGGTTGGTTTTTAAAATGGCTTTTTACAGCCTTCAAACTCATTCTGTCTCTTGTCTGGTCTGCTTCTTCACGATTTGGTGTCTCTGTCTGTCTGTGTTTTTCTTTATGGTTTCAAATTTGGTTTCCCTTTTTAAAACTCCATAAAGGCACTCGCTCACATGCAAAGCTTCCGCGTCGGCCTGTCCCACCGCCGAAACCGAGACGATCCAAGAAAGGTGTGTCTCGCTGTCGCTGCTGACTGGCTTTCTCTCTCTCTTTTCTCCTTCCCTCTTGCCCACTCTTCCTTTGGTCTGCCTTTTTTTCTCTCTCTCTCTATCACACTCCTTCTTGCTCACTGACCAGAGGGGATTTGTGGATTCACAGTATTAAATATACAGAACGTTATAATGATCTGCTATAGACTGAGATGTAGTAGGTCGTTTTTTTGTTGTTGAAAATTAGGACTAACACTTTTATTAATGCACTTGCACTTATATGCATGGTTAAAGCATTTGGATATAGGAGTTGCCATAGTTTCAGTGCGGTCCCACTCTTCAGCATCCCCTCTGATCTCCTCCATCTATCTGTGCCTCTGTCTACTCCTGTGTGACTGTCTGATATCATATCTGGCCTCAGGCTGCTCTCTCTAGGGTTGGCTTTGGTTTCTACGTTTTGGTTTGGTTGTACTACTGAATGTGTCAGAGCCAATTAGGACCAGAGTGAAATGCTTTAACCTGCTTCTCTCTCCCCACCCTACCCTACCCCACTCCCGTCCCGATCTACTCTTCCAGTTGAGTCTACTGCAATGTGGGAGGATAGCTTAGAATCCTCCAGTCAAGGTTTGTAATGTATCCATCATTGGCTCTCTCTCTCTGCCTCACAAGCATGAAGGGACGCCCGCTCTAGCATCGACTGGAAACCTGCATGTATTAGACAAGATACACATGACATCATCATTATGAGACCTCTCTAAACCTTTCTCTAGCCTCCACCTGATACATGAATTTGAGTCGATCCACGAAATGAGTACCTTTTGGGTAGTGTAACTTTTTACCAAATGTTTACATTCTGCCACCAAGAGCACATGTTCAATAAAAAACATGTTTTCCCATTACTATAGTAAGTGTCAAATAAAGTAATATAGTTGACCATCATCTTTCATCTTAAATCAGCCAGAAATCGCCTTGCGTCAGGGGAAATAGAATATTGTTATGTGTAACAGGAATCACAAAAAAATGTAAGTTGTTATAACATGTCTAGCCTGTCTATCTATGGGTAACAGGGTTGATGTCTTATGCTTGACCAAAACACCAGGAAATGTCCAAAAGGAGAGAACCAGCTCACCTGCTTCTACACCAATAATGTGTATAAACCGTGGATTGCTGATGCTATGTAATGGCCAATGAGAAGCTTGAAGCCACTGGCCGCTATATTAGCACTCCTCAGAAGGAGTGGAATTCTACAGTATTTCAATAAAATGTTTCAAGGACAAAATTCTATGTACAATGAACAAAAATTTAAATGCAACATGTAAACTGTTGGTCCCATGTTTCATGAGCTGAAATAAAATATTCCAGAAATTGCCCAAATTTGTTTACATCGCTGTTAGTGAGCAATTCTCCTTTGCCAAAATAATCCATCCACCTGACTGGTGTGGCATATCAAGAGACTGATTAAACAGCATGATCATTACACAGGTGGACCTTGTGCTGGAGACAACAAAAGGCCACTCTAAAATGTGCAGTTTTGTCACACAACACAATGCCAGAATTGGCAATTGGTCTGTTGACTGCAGAATTGTCCACCAGAACTGTTGCCAGAGAATTGAATGTTAATTTCTCTACCATAAGCCGCCTCCAACGTTGTTTTAAAGAATTTGACAGTACGTCCAAACGGCCTCACAACTGCAGACCACGTGTATGGCGTCGTGTGGGCGAGCGGTTTGCTGATGTCAACACTGAACAGAGTGCCCCATAGTGATGATGGGGTTATGGTATTGGCAGGCATAAGCTACGGACAACAAACACAATTGCCTTTTATCGATGGGAATTTAAATGCACAGTGATACCGTAATGAGATCCTAAGGCCCATTGTTGTGCCGCCATCACTTCGTGTTTCAGCATGGTAATGCACGGCCCCATCCGTACACAATTCCTGGAAGCTGAAAATGTCCCAGTTTTCCCATGGCCTGCATACTCACTCTATAACCATGTGTTCCAGTTCCCGCCAATATCCAGCAATTTCAAACAGCCATTGAAGAGGTATGGGACAACATTCCACAGGCCACAATCAACAGCCTGATCAACTCTATGCGAAGGAGATGTCGCGCTGCATGAGGCAAATGGTGTTCACAGCAGATACTGACTGGTTTTCTGATCTACGCCCCTACTTTTTTTTAAGGTATCTGTGACCAACAGATGCATATCTGTATTCCTAGTCATGTGAAATCCATAGATTAGGGCCTAATGAATTTATTTCAATTGACTGATGTAAAATCTTAAGTGTTGCATCTTGTGTTTATATTTTTGGTCAGTATATTTAAGTATGTATTTGTTGTTGTGGTGCAGTAACATTAGTAAAATATATTGAGGCACCGATATTACATTTTTGGCCAGTATCGATAACCGATATTTAAGATTTTAGGGGCCTTAACTATTTAACTGTACTAGAATGCTTAACACACACACATGGACGCAGCGGTCTAAGGCACTGCATCTCAGTGTAAGAGGCGTCACTACAGTCCCTGGTTCGAATCCAGGCTCTATCACATCCGGCCGTGATTGGAAGTCCCATAGGGCAGCGCACAATTGGCCTAGCGTCGTCCGGGTTTGGCCGGAGTAGGCCGTCATTGTAAATAAGAAATGACAATAAATGACAATCTGTTTCAGTAGCTGTAGTTAGCTAGCTACATAGCTAGGTGTCATCATCTAAAAAAAATATATATATATAAGACAGTTCTTATTTGATTAATGGTGGTCGGACCCATCCACAGTAAGCTAGCCACAGTAAGTATTAGCCACAATAGTGGACTTTGCGGTTAGCCTTCAAAATAAAAGTATGGCATAATTCTACTATTTGTATTCATTTGTATCACTATCAATGACAAATTCCACTATTGTCCCTAATCCTTATTGTGGCTAGCTTCACAACACATAACCCGGTCCGGTCGAGCCTCACTAGCCAGATGAAGCTAGCTGGCTGCTTATAACGTTAGCTTTGGGCAACAGGGTTAAGTAGCTGGCTAGCTATTTTGTTCCATGAACTGAATTTCAATTTCAGTAGGCGAACAACAAGTGGCAACCTAGCTAATACTTACAAGGATTCTTAAATCATTGCTAAGAATAATGAACATGACTCCAGTTTCTACTGGTCATTGTTTTCAGGCTGGTTGTATTGGTGCTAGCTAGGTACCCCAGAAGTTGCTGTCGAACAAATTATGCTTTATTACCAACGTGGTATTGTAAACACATCGTTCGTGACCGGTATTTGCTTGTTTGCAGACTTTTTTTGTACAGCTTTGACAGTGCTACTGTATCTTTTTTGACACACAAAGACCCAAACGGCGTTCCATAGTATGTATGTTGTGAAGCTAATAGCAGTGATGCTATTACTGTGTAACTCCGTTAGGGCAACATCTGAAAAATAGCGCACTTGGTAGTGTGTACCGGCGCTCGACCAGTCGGCGAAAGCCAATAGCACCCACGACAGAGAACGGTTGATTGTCAAGGGCAATGAATTCCATTATCTTGGCTTTAATGGATTTCGCCTTTGAGTTGTCTCGCTGAAATTTTCTTACTCTTTCATATGACTGCTCGACTTGTTGACTGCTTGATCCACACAGCAGACATTGTGGGCTAGGTTAGGAATGCTGTGTTGCAAGTGTAGCGCAAAATTTTACGTGGCGTCATTACGTCATGTACCTACATAATATAGGTATGCATGGCAGCTTTGATATCGATTTTTAACATCGGTGTTAAACTAGATACCGATGTTGGCATTTTTAGCTAATATCGGACAATTCCGATATGTTCACCGATATATCATGCATCCCTAAAAATATATATATTTTATGGAAAAATATTGTTTTTATATATATTTTTTGTAATTGTTATTTTCAGTTCATTTGATAAGAATTTAAAAGTGTGCATTATGATGTCTGTAATGGAAAATGCTTGTCATACAAATGTAGACATTAATAAAAGCATTTCCGTAGCTTCCAAACAATAGGGCTTTACAGTGATTGTGAAAACTTGGAGAAATTTTATGGTTAAGTGGGTTAAAATATTCCTAGAAGTAACGGGCTGCCGAGGGGCACGTCAAAATGCTGAATTTGGCACTAGAAAGTCTTAATTCATATAAAATATCTGATTTATCGAATGTTCCATGTGGCCTATATTACAGGACACTTCATTTAATATATAACCATCTTTTAACATTCAATATTGGTGCACAATTTCTACTTACAATATCAAAAGGACTCAAAAGGGACTCATTTCGTGGAACGACTCATGCATTACACTTGATGACATCATTAACATGCGACCTCTCTAAATCTGTCTCTGATTTACTGCATCATTCTATCAGGCAGATATTAGCCTTATCCTGCTGTTACCAAGGACTGTCTGTGTTTCTCCTATATTAATTTAGCAGTGGCGTACCGCCACTCCCAATAAGAATAATACAAATAATTAACATTTCTACCAAGACAAGCTTTCAACATCAGAATGACATCAAGTTACAGCTCTTCCTCAGATTCTCATCAGGTCATCCGAAAAACCTTCAAGGTAACTAGCTAGATAGCTTGTAATCCTGGAAGTGGAGCCAACTCTGTTAATAGATGTATGTACAGTGCATTCGGAAAGTATTCAGACAAATTGATTAAAAATAAAAAAACAGATTATTAACATAAGTATTCAAACCCTTTGCTATGAGACTCGAAATTGAGCTCAGGTGCATCCTGTTTGCATTGATCATCCTTGAGATATTTTTACAACTTGATTGAAGTCCACCTATGGTAAATAAAATTATTTTGACATGATTTGGAAAGGCACACAGCTGTCTATAAGGTCCCACAGTTGACAATGCATGTCAGAGCAAAATCCAAGCCATGAGGTTGAAGGAATTGTCCGTAGAGCTTTGAAACAGGATTGTGTCGATGTACAGTTCTGGGGAAGTGTACCAAAAAAATTATGGCGCATTGAAGGTTCCCAAGAACACAGTGGCCTCCATCATTCTTTAATGGAAGAAGTTTGGAACCACCAATACTTTGCTAGAGCTGGCCGCCAGGCCAAACTAAGCAATCGCGGGAGAAGAGCCTTCGTCAGGGAGGTGACCAAGAACCCTGCTGGTCACTGACAGAGCACCAGAGTTCCTCTTGAAGATGGGAGAACCTTCCAGAAGGACAACCATCTCTGCAGCACTCCAACAATCAGGCCTTTATGGTAGAGTGACCAGAGGGAAGCCAGTCCTCAGTAAAAGGCACATGACAGCCCGCTAGGAGTTTGCCAAAAGACACCTAAAGGACTCTAACCATGAGGAACTTGAACCCCATCAAATCTCTGGAGAGACCTGAAAATAGCTGTGCAGCTACGCTCCCCATCCAACTTGACAGAGCTTGAGAGGATCTGCAGAGAAGAATGGGAGAAACTCCCCAAATACAGGTGTGCCAAGCTTGTAGCGTCATACCCAAGAAGACTCGAGGCTGTAATCGCTGCCAAAGGTGCTTCAACAAAGTACTGAGTAAAGGGTCTGAATACTTATGTGATATTTCCGGGGTTTTTTTTATATACATTTGCAAACATTTGTAATAACCTGTTTTTGCTTTGTCATTATGGGATATTGTAGGTAGATTGRGGGGGGGGGGGGGGGGGGTATTTAATCCATTTGAGAATAAGGCTTTAACAAAATGTGGAAAAAGTTAAGGGGTCAGAAATACTTTCCGAATGCACTGTAATAATTGTTAGCTAAAATACAGTAACGTTACACTAGCTAAATCATTTTTGGGGTTAATATAGACTTGGCTGGTGATGTCATTAAAATTAAATTAAACTGTCCTTGATTTTCCCCCCTCACCCCCTTCTCGCTACTTCTGCCACCGCTGCTGGAAATAAAACTTAGGGGAAACATTGTCTGCTTGCCTGGTGATAATGATGATGATGATCTCCTTAAATGCATTTCCCTCTTCTCCATCTCCATTACCCTCCTAACCCTGTTTCATTTTATTTTCTAAGTGACATCACTACATGAACTCTCATGTCTTTTCGTGTTTTGCACTTACAGTTCACTAACTGTCGAGTGAAAACAGGCTAAACTGGCGTGACTCTTATGTGACCCTCACCATCTTGCTTGCCTGCAAGGAAATGGGCCAAAAACATCATCATCAAAGCTAGCCACTGCTATTGTTAATCTTTTAATCTTGGTTTTCCCTGTGATGGTGTGAAGCTAGCTGTGCACTGCATGATTCTGAGTTACTATGAACTGCATGCTGACATGGAGGTTCAAATGAACAAGGTGTGCCACTCATAAATTGTAAAAAATCTGGTCCGAAATTTGACTGTATTTCTGTGTTGGATCGACAGATCCCAGCCAGTCTGGTGTTGCGATGGCGAACCCAGCAGGTCCTGTTCCTCGCAGGATGAAGGCCATCTTTGACTACGACCCTCGAGAGAGTTCTCCCAACGCTGACATTGAGGTAAGCGACATAATCGTCTCTGTAACAAAAAAGGCTTGTGTTATAGTAACATTTTTAAAAGAGAGCAAAGTACACATTTCTGATTCAATTGACAATAAAGCTGTAACTATAATGTTCTATTGTTTGCAATGTTCCCCGAAACTGCCGTGCAGAAGAAAGATCAGTTGATGCTGAGAAGCAGAAGATTGAACTTCACTCAACTTTCTAGAGTTTTCCCTGTTAGTTAACACCTATCAATATTTCCTTTTACTGTGGGAAATGTGATCGAATAAATGCAATATTAGCCACTTTGAATACAGTACCGAAACAAAATGAACTATGCAAGACTTAGTATGCAAAACTAACTATGCAAGAGGTTTTGTTGTAGGCAAAGCACATTGGAGTAGGATTCTATTGCATTGACAAGCACAACTCAGGCCCGTATTCTACAGACCAGTGTGCCATAACCAATCAGAGCTGCAGTAGGCCTATATGCAAACAGACCATTGCCATATATTGATCTGTGCCATTCACTTTGAACTGGACTGTGTTTATAGCATGAGCAGTCGTGAGTGGATGTGCTTGTTTAGAGATCAAAGCGAGAGCTACATGTAGCAACGTGTGCACATTTGTTCATATCATTTGCTAGTTAGTGAGTTATTAGCACAGTTATAGATCACTCCCCTGCAACGGGGGAGTGATTGCTTCCTACAAGAACACAAAACGTGCATTTCTAGCCATCTTTGAAAAGTTAGGTAAAGAGCTGTTTTTTGTCTTTGAGACAGGCTTGAATAAGCTAAGTAGCCAATAGGCAGAGTGTAGCATAATCTGTCTGATTCTCTGTAATAATGGTATGGGAATAACGATGCGTTATATTTTATAAAGTGGTTTCTTGCATCAAACAACACAAAATGTTCAGTCACCTTGTCTGAAGGACAAGTGGATAAACAGATAACAAGTCTCATGGAATGTAGGCCTACATTGAACACCACACATTGGCTGCTACTGTAGGCTGAATAATAGAACAGCTATTTCCATGTTAAAATGTTATGTGATAAATTTTTTCCATTGTTTTTGATGATAGGCCACTCTGGTTGGCCTACATTATGATCAAATAGCCACAGTAGCCTACTTGACAACTGTTAAAACTGTAACTTAACGAGGGTACTGCCTACTGTAGTCCTATTGTAACCATTGACACCCAAATAGCTGCCAACTTGATCCATGGCTTGATCCATAAACATGTATCCCAGCGCGAGACAGAGTCACCTGAAGCAGTAAAGCTAATTGTGGGAAAATGTTACATGTGCATTCTTTCTGAACATTTACCATCAATATGTTACATGTTCTACCCAAAATGAAGCCTGTCTGGACCTCTGTTATGGTAACATCCCAGGTGCGTATTTTTTCAAGGCACTACCCAATCTTGGGGGTTCAGCTCATCCCAGTCTACAAACCGTGTTTGCAGTGAGAGAAGGCTAAAAAGGTGGAGATTGAAAGCTGGACTCGTGAAGCTACTGAAGCCCTGCAGGACTGTTTTGAGTCCACTGTCTGGGTGGACAGCGCCGATGACCTGGAAGGGATACTGTCTCTGAGTACATTCGTTTCTGTGAGGATCTCGTTATTCCCAAAAAGAAAGTCAACATGTTCCACAATAATACATTGTGGGTAACTCTGGAATTAAAAGAGCTCCTCAATCAGAAAAAACAAGTGTTTAAATCTGGTGGCAGTAAAGGGGAAAGGAAAAATCTTCAGAGGCAACTCAAAAGCAAAATCAAGAAGTGCAAGGCAGCCTACAAAGACAAATTAGAAAACCTTTTCAAGAACAGTAGGAAAGCCTGGCAAGGGCTACAAACCATCACAGGCTACAAACCAATAACATTCTATGACCGCCAAATGATCTTACTTTTTGCAAATTATTTGAACAGTTTCTATTATAGGTTTGACGTGTGATTTTACATCGCAGAGGAAAGTGTCCTTTGACAGTATAGACAGCATACCAGCTGTTGATTTACAGATCTCTATGAATGACGTCAAGCAAAACTTTCAACGTGTCAACCCACAAAAATCATATGGTCCAGATGGCGTTAGCAACAAGGCACTTCAGGCATGTGCAGACCAGCTCGCATTACCGTTCCAGAAGCTGTTCCAGCTGTCACTGGACAGTGGGATAATTCCAGACTTATGGAAGAAGTTGCTGATTGTCCCAGTAGTTAAAAACAACATGCCAAAAGAAAATAACGATTTACGCCCTTGACAGCCTTGACATCTTGACCTATGACATTTTTTGAAAAAACAAATTCTCTGTGGTCTCTCATCCCAATTAGATCCAAACCAATTTGCCTACCGTGTCTCCAGGGGTGTTGATGATGCGTTACTGGTCATGTTGAACAATATCTACAAACATTAAGAAAAGGAAAATACCCTAGAGAAAATGTTATTCATTGACTTCAGTAGCGCGTTTAACACCATCCAACCACACCTACTGGTGGATAATCTGGTGAATTTGAGTGTCAACTCTCTACTGATCAAGTGGATTAATAGTTTCCTTGTGAACTGTACTCAACAAGTGAAGTTTAACTCCGCCATCTCTACATCTAGAACGGTTAATACGGAAGCCCCTCAAGGTTGCGTACTTTCACCAATACTGTACACACTGTACACAAATGGTTGTCAAGCCTCTGACTCAGCCCACAAATTCGGTCTTATGTAGCAACATTTGAATTTCAGTTTTTTTTTACATTGGATAAAAGTAGTAACTCAGAGCTACAAAATTGTATATAATACACTGCATTTGAGGAAGCAATGGGAAAGTAATTCTGCTTTGAAAGTTGATCAACTTGTAAACTCACTTTTGAGAAAATTGTCTCAATCTTTTGGTATTACTAATGGAGAGCCATTTTTTGTCTACACCCATTCAGCATTGTTCACACCCTCTTAAGCCTTAGCCCCACTCATCTCTTAAAGGGTTGATCCGTGCGTTCTGTACTAACTTTCCAGCTACTTCCAGACATCTAAGAGAGCGAGAACAGCTCACTGAACATTACTCGCCCTAGCAGAGCTGGTTAGGCGGTTATGTTATCCAGAACGTTGGTGACTGCAACTGTGCTGTCAGATTGTCCATTCGTAAATTCAGAGCGCACACTGGATGCTCTGGCCAATAAGTAGTGTTGTTCCGAAAGCTCTGATCTCACAACGACAGTCAAGCACCCAAGCTAACTGGCTAACATTGGCTAGCTACTTCCAGACACATAATGAGAGAACACCCCACTCTGACCATTTTACTCCCCCTAGCAGAGCTGGTTAGGCAGATTTCATGTTATCCAGAGCGTTGGTGACTGTAACTGTGCTGCTGGCAACAATCTGCAGGTAGCTAACCAACCAGGTTCTATGGCTTTAACTAGTCAAGCAAACGTGTCTGAGATATGAAGAGTAAGATCATACACAACGTTAGCTAGCGACCCAGCCAGCTAACATTAGCTAGCTAACAGTACACTTGAAATGAAACCACTTTCTGTCAAAATTAGAAACGTGTAATATCTGAACATTTTGCTAGCTAGACATCTTACCAGTATGCATCATGGTTGGAAGCGTCTCCTGTCTGATTCCATGCATGGTTGCCCTTAGTTTGACAATGTTAGCTAGCTAACAGTACACTTTAACTTGACATTAGGTTTATACAGTTTTACTACGCGATACTTTTTATTTTTTTTAAAGCTCCAATAGACAGACGCGTGCTATACGGCAGACCAATCCAAACACATCTCTCGGCATGTCCAGCCCACTCATTATCTCAGCCAATCATGGCTAGCAGGAATGTTGCTCGCTYTTTATGTGGCTAAACCAACTAGGCTCGTAATTTAACAATTGTATTCGTATTTACAGATGGCATACAAGTTTCATATTAAGGCACATGAAAGTAAACATGTTCGAGAAGGCATTTATGCCAATAAAAAAAWATATGTTTTACATTCAAACAGCCCTCCTGTGAAGTCGTGACTTGCGACATATGCCTAGTTTCCTGAATCAGATCACAAATACTTAAAATTTGCAGTTTTGGGGTTTTCTCTACCCAGACCAAGCCTCTCCAAGGTTTTGACAGAGAAATGGCAGAGTTCGTCCAGTGGTGCGCTTTCTTGAAATAAACGTTAAAAAAACTAAATCAGAAGGAAAAAACTCCACCACCCCCTACGAAGATCAATGGGGAATCAGTCGATAGAGTGACCACAATGACGGTGCCTTTGCAAAGATGAAGAAATTGCAACAGAGAATGTTTTTTTTACGCAAACTTAACCATTTTAATGTCGACCGCCATATCTTACAAATGTTCTAGAAATCTGTTATGCGGAGTGTACTGTCTTTTGGTATGATATGCCTGTTTGGAAACATGTGAGTGCAAGACCAAATCAAGCTTCAGCGCTTGATCAAGACGGCGGGGAGGATAATTGGACAGTACTCATCCCTTTCACTCAAAACTCAGTCACAGCAGCAGCCGGACAAGGGGAAAGAGACTTCTTCAAAAGAAAGTCAAAACAGAGATATATGTGTAATGCATCGTCTGTTGGTCCCTCAAGTATACAGCAAATTACACGTTCACTTTAAATGTGTAGCTATAGCACTTTCAATTAATTAATTTGTGTAGATTCTGTGTTTCCATGTTTTATGTACCGTCTTTTTAAGCACATGACCAAATTATTTTCCCCCTGGTGGGATAATAAAGGTAATCTGAATCTGGTCTTCTCTATCGCCCTATGCAGGCTGAGCTGACCTTCAGTGCCGGGGACGTCATTTATGTGTTTGGTGACATGGACGATGATGGCTTCTTCTATGTAAGTGTACAAGCATACACCAAAGAGAACAATGCAGCTATCTCTCATGTAAACAAAAACTCTGAGAAGGTTGTAAGCACTCTCTTTTTGATACCGTTTCAACACTTTAAAGGCATGACCATTTGAATGACAAGGGAAGATGTTGGATTAGATAGTAGTAACATTAGTTGTTCTTGTACTAGTAATACAGTTGTAGTTGATGAACAGACAGGCTAGCAGACTGTCTTTTTTGATTGACTACAGTAAAGGTTATATGTGATGTGGGTGTCTAATGTGTATGCGGGTGTTTCCAGGGCGACCTGAACGGACACAAAGGCCTGGTCCCGTCTAACTTCCTGCAGGCTATCCCAGAGACTCCTCGGAAAGCCCCACCACCTGACCCTCAGCCTCCGCCTCTAGCAGAGCCCAGGAGAGAATTACAGGTGCGTCTGTGTACGGGTTACGCCTATGACACTGTGGATACATGTGTACAGTACATCACCAACTACTTTGTGACCAAACACTGATGATGGCCTAATTGCCAAAAACGTTTCTAGCCCGTTGCCTCTCAAAGCAGAAATAGAAGCATGAAAAATGTGAATTGCTTTTGTGAAGGCGGATCCCCCACACAGCATTTGATGTTGCAGAAGACTGCCGATCTTTCTATGCACTTATTATCGACCATTTTCCAAAATATTCCCTTTTAATTTTGTTTTCATATCTATGCTTTTTTTAGTCGTTGTATTCATTTGTCTTTTTTTGGTTGTCTCTATAATTTCCGTTCTGTTTTTGCATTTCTTTTGTCCTTCTGTTTCCTGCATGGCCTTTTGCAGAAGCAAAAACGAACTGTGCACTTTAAGACTTGAGCGTAAGTGTCTCTGGGGCGGAAACACCCTCCCAGCAGAGTGCTAGTAACTAGTGCACCCTACTCCCTCCACCTTGTGCTACTCTTTATCATTATCCTTCCTACCGTACCAGTACTAGTATGTGTAGTGTCCTGTCTTTTGGGTCCCCATGTTCATGAGATCAGGCCCAGGGTGGTGTGTTGATGGGTTGAGATTTCTGAACATCTGGGTGTTCTCCGCTTATGCATTCCCTACCCAACCGTTCTCCTGTATCCCTTGGCCTCCATGATTACTTTCAGACTCCCTGATCTTTAACACGTTTAGCTTTAGAGAGTAACATGTTCTCTCTGTTACGTGTTGATGTTAGTTGAATCAGTTCATGTACAATGTACATTACTGACTCTTAGTAGGAGCGTTGTTGATAGTATGTTACTTAACAGTTTTATTTGGATAGACAGATTCAGTAGAATCCTGATAACAATAAAGAAACAGATGATCAGAAAGTTTTCTTTTCTTATACTCTGTTTGCATGGGTTTCCCTCCCCAAGGTGAGCCCGAGCACCTCCATGGAGCAGACAACACCAGAGGAGGTTCCACATTCACCCCTACAGACAGGGCTGACTGGCCCAGTCCACACACACCTCCACCACCTAGACCTGAATCCATCCGCCACAGCAGCCATGATAGACCCCTCCACGGACCCTGGCCCAGGCGCATACTACCCCAACCCAGCCCCAAGACAAGCCGCCCCCAGAATCAGCACCTCTCCACCCCACGTTCCACCAGAAAGCCCCTCACAAACAGACCAGACAGATGCCTCCCCACCAGGCAAGAAAAAGAAAGGCTTCTTCTCCAAAGGGAAGAAGCTTTTCAAAAAGCTTGGATCCAGCAAGAAGGATTGAAACTTGGGACATTTACCCCACCTTATTGAAAGCACTTTTACATGTTTGTTATCAGTCTTCGTTGTCTTAGTCTATGTTAATTTAGTTGGAGTGTTCTGTAACTACAGATACACTAACTTGTCCTTGGCCGATATTATACAGCTAAATATACCGCTTCAATGGGCTTTCTTGATAATACTACTAAACCAGCTATCAATAGAGATCAATAGTAATGGATTTTTTTTAAGGCACTAACTCCACTATGGTGCGTAGGACAAAGCCTATGAGGAGATTATTGCTTTTAAATACGTTTTTGTAGGGTTTTAGGATAAATGTCGAAAATAGGATCTGTGGTAAACACAGGCTTAGTAGATCTTATACGTTTTTTTTATGAGTTCATCTTCATCAGCTAATGTCACTTTTTGTGAACTTTCAAGCATTTATGTTAGGAAAAAAAGCACATAAAGGCTTCATAATTCATAAAGGTTATGTTAACTGACTGCTATTATCTCATAGAACAGAAAGTATAAGATCTCCTAAGCGTGTGTTAACTTCAGACATTATTTTCTGCATTTATTTATCCCAAAACCCTGTTCTTTCCCCATTAATTTTCCCCATAGGAATGGTTGAACAAACAAAAGGTAACTAATTTCCGTTTTTTTACGACTACAAGCTGGCGAGCTCTATATGGTGGAGCATATTTTGTCTGTATCCGAAATGGCACCCTAATCCCTTCATTGTGCACTACTTTGGGAATAGGGTGCCATTTCAAACGCAGAGATTGTCATATATAAAATGTGGCAGCATCACTGACAGCATGCTAATGAGCATGTTGAAGTATTTAAACTCCTAACCTGTGCTGTGCTTACAGGCTGCCTCTAAATACCCACCAATTACCTAATACGTGTTAACCATTAGTAGTCCACTCCACTCTGTGAGGGTTTGTACCTTTTTTTTTTTCTTTTTTTTTTCACCTTTATTTAACCAGGTAGGCTAGTTGAGAACAAGTTCTCATTTGCAACTGCGACCTGGCCAAGATAAAGCATAGCAGTGTGAACAGACAACACAGAGTTACACATACCTGACGTTAATCTGGAAGTAATCTCTGGAAGGATTGGATTTGCTTTGAGTTGATCAGATACAAATGCAGAGGTGATGTTCAAATGCTGCTCTAGACTCTATCCGTGGTCCAACTCTATCCGTGGTCCAACTCTGTCTGTGGTCCAACTCTGTCAGTTCAACTGAGGATGGAAGAGAGCATCTCTTTATCTGTTGGCTGTTGTTTCTCATCCCTGTCACTTTTCAGACCGATCTGGAATCTATTCTACATAGATGTATTTTAAACATCAGTTTGGTCTTTGAGTCCCTCTCTGTCTCATATCAAAAGTATTGAAACTAACTAGGATTGTTTTTAACGCTAATTGTACACTTTCACTCATTATGAGCTCACTACAGTATAGCTGAATGGAAGTTTAACAACAACTCCGTCCATTCATTACGATTGACAACCATAAAGTCATTTATTTTAGATCTTTGTGTTGAAGTTGAGTATGTTTGGTAAATTGTGTTTTTAGTGTGAGGAAGGATGGGTCTTAGGGCCTCCTGAAGTGTGTAGACAAAGCGAGACTGACGGTAGCGAGACTGAAACCTATCTATGCCTTTCTGTATAATGTTGGCGCACAGAACTCATACTCGTGTGTGTGTGTGTGTGTGTGTGTGTGTGTGTGTGTGTGTGTGTGTGTGTGTGTGTTGTGTGTGTGGTGTGTTGTGTGTTGGTGTGTGTGTGTGGTGTGTGTGTGTTGTTGTGCGTGTGCCTGTGCCTGTGCGTGTGCGTGCATGTCTGGGCGTGTATGGGGTAATTTCCTGTCACTGTACTGTCATAGTATAGTGTCTTAGTCCAGGGTCTGTCTTGAGTCTGTCCTTTTTCTTTCGGGTTAGATGTTTATTTTCCTCCATTTTAGGAGTGTTGTAAGGACAATGAACACTAAAACATTTGGAAGTGTTCATTTTTATTCTACCATGGTTAACAACCCAACTCATGCACTGTAGCTGCATTGTTTGATCCAGTTGCTCCATCCAGTATAATATGCAGTAATAGTTTTCTGAAGGTGTCAAAATGACAGACGAAGTTAGTCAATGTAATAAGTTGGTTTTATTTGTTTGTTGTGTTGAATACAGGGCTGGTGTTAAATGTTAATAATTTCTCAGGTTCAACTAGTTTTAGTCACTCAGCTCTGCTCAGTTGAGCCACCTCGTCTCACTAAAATGTGTCTGTTGAACCGCAGAGGGAGATTCTTGCCAAAACATTAGGTGCTTTATCCGTTACTATAACGAGGAGATACCAAGCATGAAACACCAGGGGTGAAATAGCTCGAAATATACAGCATAGAACAGATGTATGTTCTACCTAATAACAGCCTATGTGAGACATGTATGTTCTATAGGCCACAGTTCTATCTGCAACATTCTGAACATTGCTTGCGACCCATTGGATTAGCCCCAGCAGAGGGCGGAGTCTAAGCACACCTGACTCCAGACTTTGGAGGAGGAAAATCTGGTTTCTTTGATGTTATGAATGCTTTGTTTTATTTATTTATTATTTTAATTGTATAGTTCTATCAGTGTTACAAATTAAAAGGGACAATAACGAATAGCAGAAAATGAGGAAACATCGGTTGCGCCACTTTTGAGCTGGCCTTGAATAATCCTGGTAAGAAAGCAGAGATAAGGTATCAGTACTGTACTGTACGTGTCAGGTTGTACTTTAAAGTGGCTGAACATTTACAGTGGATATTTGTATTCCTTCACAGCCTTTAATGGACCAATGTTCCCCTACCTACCTGCTCTAATCTGTAGTCAGAAAGCTAGTAGCATTCATTGTTATTGCAAGCTTTAGGAGCGTACTACTACTGCCCATGTCTGTCTCCACATAGGCTTCATCTATCCTGCTCTGCTATCTAAATAGGACCTTAACCCTTAGCAAGCATTTTGATATAGTTGATATAATATTTAGCCTTACAAGACCTGTTTAGTCTTAATATGTTGTTTACACTACTTTATTGATTGCATGCATAATAATGATGTTATACCCATATTTGGCCTTATTTATTATCGTCATATTTATGTATAGGTCTAACGTTACTTGGCATTATGTTTGCAATATTTTAGTCATCTGATTGATTATTGATGCAGTGGAAGCCAAGTGTGGAGTATTATGGAGTTTCAGGAGTCTGTGTGTATGTGTATTATAATTTACAGCTAGCTGTAAGTTACTGTAAGTGAGGCACTATGGGGCTTTGGACTATAAGGTATGATCATATTTTCATACAGAGAATGGAACTTTTTTTGTCTTTCCTGACCTGTATGTATGCTTTCTTTTGAAAACAAGGGGAAGATTTACCTTTTGTATCTTAAGGCTTGTATTACCCATTTTGGAAAAGCTCACCTGTAAATATGTTTTTGTTTTGATTTTGTTAATATTGTTTTTCAGATGTCTTTTTGCATGTGGAGGCAGTGTTGTTGATTGAGGAACAATAACTCAGAAGTAGTGCACAGAGGACTTGTTGACTTGAAATGGTGGCGATTTCTTTCAATATGGATCTTTTTACAGGAATAAAGTATATTTTCACATAAAAAGCAGTTGTGCTGTGGATTATTATGTGAATTTTGATTTTGACTTGGTGTTAAAAATGCAAAATGAAAGTATAGTTATAGAAAATACAAAAAAATTCACATTTTATTTAATTCTTTATTGAGCACAAATTTTGCAATACCCTTACCAATACAGACTTATCAATATGCATCATACATTTCTAAATCAAAAGCATAGAATGATACAACATAGAATGATAAGACCTCTTTAAAGGACCAGACCATTTACAGTTCAACGGAAATGAGTCTATCTATACAGTTTGAGACATTTAAAACATTTAATGTTCAGAATTGTAATACGAAAACGCATTCAGTGCCTAACATTTTTTTAAGGAGACGCATGAGGTATTTCCAGCTTTGTTCAGTGTTGGGTGGGTGCACAGCCCATGTGAACTGTAGGGGGTGACACTCTGAGTTGCGCACACCACCACTGTGAAAAAAAGCGGGTTCCTCTTTTTCTCATTTCCTGTATGTGAACAGTCTCTCTCTTCAGGCGCCATTTTGGTTGCTATGTCTTTGTCACCGTAGCCAACAGTACACTCATCCATAAAGTAGGAAACACTACACTTTGGTGAGGAGTTTAGTAGTGCTTTCTACTTTATGGATGACTGCACTGTACTTCCTCCAATGTCTTCCTTTCCCGCTTCTTTCGCTTCTTCTCCTGCACCTGCCTCAACACTGGTGCCCATTTATTTATCCAGGTTCCTCTCATTGAGATAAACTACATTTTTCAAGAGAGACCTGGTCCAACCAAGACAGCAGCAGGGGGAACAATGTTTGAAACAAATATCAGACATACTGTAACAACTTACAGCCATAGACACGTCATAAAATAAAATATTTAGATTTCAATTACAGAAACGTACAAGCGTCATAGAATTTTTTAAATATTGCTATAGAGCTTCCTATGGTCATGTACAATTGTATAGTTATGAGGAATGATGCAGTTAGTTTCACATATTTGAGAGAGAATAAAATGCACAGGTTTTAGCATTGATCAAAGGCAGTAGAAATGAAGGGGAAAAGACAACACCTCCCCTTCCCTCAAACTGTGCCCAGAGTCAGTTTCTCTAACTTAGATCAGTACAATGGCATTGTTCTGTTCAGACAACATACCAACGCCATTGTACTCAGCTAAGATCAGTCTATTGAGGCATTATCTGGTGGAAGCCATTTTGTCTTACGTGAGTGCGCTTTTTTCCCCTCTGAAGACAGGTGAAGTAAGAATGATTCTCCTAACAATGTTACAGCAAATATGATTGTTGGTTATAGTAAACTACTTTTTATTCACTTAAAATCTAAAGACAATACAAAACTCCAAAAATGTCTTGAATTTATCCCCATTTCTGTTTTACAGTGAACATTTGGTATGGTTTCTTCTTTTTAAATTAATGAATGAAGATTTCACACTATTACTATATACATTTTTCCCCCACACATTGATCAACACATTCAGAAATGTTTGCGTCGTAGAGAGTGAATGGACTAGTAACAATGGCCCCCATTAGAATGATCTCTCCTTACCTAAATTTGACCATTTCTATTCCATCTCATAACGAAATAACATAATTTTTTACCTAATACAATATGTTCATACTGTACCTGAGTGAAGACCCCTTTGTCTCTACAAAAAGTGAAGAGCTTGTCCAGCGGTCTAGGTGGTGTCTTCTCCCCTCCCTAGAAGAAGTGCATGATGAAGGAGAAGTTGTCTCCTTTTTAAACCTCTCCGCCCACGTGGTACAAACCACAGGAAGAGGTCTAACAGTCACAGGCGTTCTCTCCTTCTCCTTCCGTCTCTCTTTCGCTCTTGCAGATGCAGTTTGCAATGCCTATCAGGCATACGAAGAAACACACAACAGACACATCATCCTCTAATCTACATGTATTAGTTGATTTTGAAATCAAACCATTTTGAATCCAGAATCCACCCTGGTTATTTAAGACCTATTCTCTCACAGCCCCATATCCAACTTTATCCTCAGAACTTTCTTCGATCATCTTTCTTGGTAGGAAATTAGGCCAAAGGAGGGAAGTCAATGAGCCAATACATGTCAAAATAGACGGTTTTAGTGCATAAACACAATAATTTATTAAGTAAACGTACTGATATACCAACTAGGAAACTGAGGGCCCTCTCAAGACTTTAGCCCCCTAATCACATCTACTGTCACCCCAATAATTTTACAACCTCGTGTTCCTTTTCGTGTAAAGCCACGGTTATCCCCTCTTATCTCCTTCTTTCTCTCTTCCATTGGCTTTTGAAACCATGCTCTCATCTGTAATCTAGACTGCTTTATATTGTCAATAACACAGTTGCAAAATGAAAAGAGAAACTGACAAACATTCAATGATGAGAATCAATTGGAAGAGAGATAAACTACGATAGTGTTCATGATGAGTGTATGTCTCTTCACAAATATCACATCTAGTTCATTTTATATAACTTAGTTATAGTTACAAGAATATCAGATGAGATCAGTCAGGTGAAAGAAGTCTATTGGTTTTACCAGTGGAGGTTGAATAAGTCGTGCCAAAGGGTTAGTTGAGCCACCCCTTGTTTCTAGAAAACTCTACATAGAATT
The DNA here is from genome assembly GCF_002910315.2 of Salvelinus sp. IW2-2015. NCBI lineage: Eukaryota > Metazoa > Chordata > Actinopteri > Salmoniformes > Salmonidae > Salvelinus > Salvelinus sp. IW2-2015. The sequence continues at coordinate 18,437,574 of NC_036860.1, read as the reverse complement.
AATCATGTGACCAAATATTTAGGAATAGGTCATAATTTCATGGAGTCTGTGAAGGACTTGGAAAAAAACACATGGAAAAAGTGGTAAGCAAGATTTTCACAAGTCAAATGCATTTATTGTGTTAAAGTTTTCCTGATGCTTGTATCTAAACCAAAGTAGATCACTTAAATACTGTTTTATACATCAGTTAGGTTCTCTATAAGCTACAATATGACATCCTAAACCTAGTGTGAAAGTGCATCTTCGTAGCTGTGTGGGCTAATATAGTAAAAATGGTTGCTCTGGGGGAAATTTGGCCAGGGGAAAGTTGGGCCAATGGCTCATTATACCCCATACAAATGATGATTACATTGTCAATTTTATGCATAAAATGTATAGTATTTTTGCAATTTGTCATGCAGATGAATTCAAGTGCATTTTTACTGTTACAGAGCAGACCCAATCATGCCTTGTGTATACAAATGTCAAACAAGCAGGGGTCTTGCCCACTTTGAGGTTCTTGAAAGAGCAGCCAAGGAAGTGAGAGGAGGGAAGAAGTCCATTCAAGCAGCAGCAAGAGATGAAAACATTGATCGAAATGACACTGAAGAGGTACAATGACAAAAAATAAACCAAACATGTACCTGTTCGACAAAGAGGCTAGATAGAGGCACACACGCTCTTGTCTGATGACATGGAGTCTGAGCTTGCTAAACATATCAATAATCTCACAGGGCAGTTTCATGGGCTTAGTAGCCTCAAATGCAGAAAGGCGGCTCAACTTACCCTGTCCCTATGCTCTATTTACCCCATACCCGGGGTAAGTTGTGCCAAGAGACCACTTTTATTGGACAACCTATGCTTTCAAAACTGTTATGTTTACATTAATTCACATTATTTCAAGGGATACACAACATCCTGAAATATATGTAGATATACAGTATTTGTTAGAAAGAATGCTAAATGTAAAGAATAACTCAACATACCACAGCACACTACATGGCATTATTTATTTTAATTCATTGCTCAGTGAATTTACCTGCATTGGTATTGTGCAACTGTCTGATAATACTATTTCAGGAAGTACCTGTTGGGGAAAAAAACATGTTATTTCCTGTGCGAGGCCTACACCTGCACTGTAGTCTTCACACATACTGTATGTCACTCTCAGTAGCTTTCTTTTTCCTTTTCTTGAAAACAGGAAATACTGTATTTGCATGTTTATAGTATGTTTATACTGTATATAGGCTGTATATAGGCATTCTCATAGGTAAGATTAAACTATATGGATTGGATTATGCTATAAAGTAGCATAACATAGCTCCTCCCCTTTGCCCTGACGACCTTTGTAGAAAGGCTCACTATGGTATATCTAAAACGACTTGTTACCCACATTGTTCTTGCTGGCTTCATAGCGAGATATTTTCATGTCTAAGCAACCCACAGCTCAGCTCAGAGAGAGATGGAGGAAGTGGGGGAGGGCTGCCTGCACCACAGCAAAGCACCAGAAATGTGCACATTAGAAAATACACTTGACTTCTTTTAAATGCTTGCAGAAAATATGTTCATTCATTTTCATTTAAGTTAACAGTTTTGAAAGGCCTTGACATTCAACTTTGTATAGAAGGCACAGGGAGGAAATCAGCTTGTGAATCAGTTTTGTGCCAATGCAATCAGACTTGATCACTACTATTTTATCATGTATGTTTTGATTTGGGCGTACACATTTCCAAACCAATGAATGCTTGCCAGTCAAATTCGGATCAAGTTAGGCCTTTGTACTTTATCAGGTGGAGCTGAGCTCTACACAATAAGAGTTAAGTTTTATTTTCCACTCTACAGTTTGTTTGAGGGACTTCACCACCGTTGCTATTCACAGCTGAAAGGCCAGAGAGGTTTCAATTCCCTCTTCGACCCTACGATGTAAGAACACTCTCACCAGTACAGCCGTGGGGGAGTGGTTTATAATTATGACAACTTAGGAGATGGAATGATAATGGGTGGGAGAAGGGGGATCTATGGAGTTGGAAGAGATGAATGGATATGACAGTGGGTGTTGAAATGTAAGGTTACTTGCGTAACCCAGGTTCTCTGATATTATTTGTTTTGATATCTCACATGTGGGATATGCGCAACTCCTGTATCGCAAACATGTGCTCCGATGCCAGGTAGTCTCAACGTTTCAACCCTCAGAGGTCCCGACACTGAGGACAGTATGCGCCAATGAAGGTGCAGTGACGTCTTGCCAGTAGAACCTCATAACAGTATGAGAGGATGCCCAACAAGCCAAAGAGATGCCCTTAAACAGTTCTACAGCTGCACCATTGAGAGCATCTTGACTGGCTGCATCACCATTTGGTACGGCAACTGCAAGGCACCCGACCACAAGGCGCTACAGAGGATAGTGAGTTCGGCCCAGTACATCACTAGAGCCCGAGCTCCCTGCCATTCAGGACCTCTATACCAGGTGGTGTCAGAGGACGACCCTAAAACTTGTCAAAGACTCCAGCCAAGGTATAGACTGTTCTCTTTGCTACCGTACAGCAAGCGTTACCAGTGCACCAAGTCTAGAACCAACAGGACCCTGAACAGCTTCTACCCCCAAGCCATAAGACTGCTGAACAAGCACTAACTCTTGTGTTGTGCACTGACTCTATGCACACACATTGAACTCTACCCAAACACACACACATAATTACACTGACACCCCAACACACACACACACTACTTATGCCCACACACACATAACACACACATACCACACACACATGTATTCTGACGTCRCACTCACACACACACACACACACACACACACACAGACACACGCATTTATTCACTATTTCTATTTTATAAAAAAATGTATCTTAATCTTTAACTCTGCATTGTTGGAAAATGACCTATAAGTAAGAATTTCACTGTTAGTCTACACCTGTTGTTTACAAAGCATGTGACAAATAACATATGATTTGAAAACCCACCACTGGTGTGCATGGCCAAAGAGCTCCAATCCAAGTGCCTATGCCGTTTAGCAAACTCCAGGTGTTTACATTTGTTGGATACATGAAAATAGAGCTCTTTGGCCACGTACACCAGTGGTGGGTTTTGCATCGAAAGAAGGATACATATACAGCTAACAAAAACATATGGAAATGTCTGCTCTACCATTGCCGCCAAAATGGAAGAGGAAAATGGAAGGGGGAAAAAGTAAGGAACTGGTTGTCGGCCCTGCATTAAAGACCATAATTGGTTAAAGAAAATTGTGATAAATAAAAATGTATACCGGTTTCATTTGAGGACCAAAAAATTGACAGCTGTGCCATATAGATATTTTTGACGTACCGATTCCATGCCACATGGTATATGAACTGATATGCAAAATTGCGACGGATTCAAGACTTCGAATTTTTTAATTTAAATTATACAAAATTCTTGCAACCAATATAATTTTATTTATATGGGGGATACAGCCTTCCCAGCTCTGCAGATTTTGTTATGAAGAGGCAGAATCATTAGATCATTTGTTTTGGTACTGCCCATATGTAGCTTGTTTTTGGTCACAGGTCCAGGAATGGCTGAATAATTGCAATATTTACCTGGAGCTAACCCTGCAGATAGCACTACTGGGTGATCTGAAAAGTCACAGTCAATTGATCAATAATATTATAATAATTTTAGCAAAACATTTTCAATTTACAATATGTAGAAACAATGAGAATAGGAAGGTGCAGAGCTTTTGGGAAACATCGCAGCACAGTTGAAAAATATATGGCAAATAGAAATCCAATATGGATGGTGTTAAGAGATGGATGAGAGGGGTTGAATGGAGCTTAAGGTTTGGACTAATAACAACTAATAACAAGATAACTAATGTAAAACATACTGTGCCCGTAAAACGTCTATAGGTTAAGAACTTTTTTGAAAGAGCACAGTTTGAAAGATTTGGCAAATAGAATTCAAACCGGATGGACATCAGAAATAGGTTCAGGGTAGAGGAAGGCCAGGACTAAAACAAACAAAATAGAACTATTGTAAAATAGACTGTGTCCAAAAAATGTATATAGTATGTATAAGCTGGAAATACAGGCCTAAGCGTTGTTGTTCACTAGTTTGCTCCAATTGGGAGAGGGGTGGTAGAGTTGGAGTGTAATAAAGGAAATATTTTGTTTAAATACATATATAAAAAAACATATATGCAGAAAATACCTCATCCCTACTATAAAATATTGTGGTGGATCTTTGATGTTATGGGGCTATTTTGCTTCCACATGTCCTGGGGCCCATGTTAAGTTAAGGTCAATGACATCGTGAACTTTACCAGGACATTTTAGCCAAAAGGCTGGTTTCCTTTGCCAGGAGGCTGCAAGTGAATCTTACAGCAAGGCAATAACCCCAAGCAGACATCAAAATCCACAAAGAAATGCATAATTGAAAACAAAATCAACATTTTCCGGAATGGAACACCACTGAAAACCTATGATTTTAATTGAATTGGGCAGTCCAAAAGCGCAGGCGAATGATATCAAGGATCTGGAAAGATTCTGTAAGGAGGAATGGCCTAAGAATCTTTTTTAATTGGCAAGATACAGTTGAAGTCGGAAGTTTACATACACTTAGGTTGGAGTCATTATAACTTGTTTTTCAACCACTCCACAAATGTCTTGTTAATTAACAAACTATAGCTTTGGCAAGTTGGTTAGGACATCTACTTTGTGCATGACACAAGTAATTTTTCCAACAATTGTTTACAGACAGATTATTTCACTTATAATTCACTGTATCACAATTCCAGTGGGTCAGAAGTTTACATACAATAAGTTGACTGTGCATTTAAACAGCTTGGACAATTCCTGAAATGATGTCATGGCTTTAGAAGATTCTGATAGGCTAATTGACATCATTTGAGTCAATTGGAGGTGTCCCTGTGGATGTATTTCAAAGCCTACCTTCAAACTCAGTGGCTCTTTGCTTGACATCATGGGAAAATCAAAAGAAATCAGCCAAAATTGTAGACCTCCACAAGTCTGGTTCATCATTGGGAGCAATTTGAAAACGCCTGAAGGTTCCACGTTCATCTGAACAAACAATAGTACGCAAGTATACCATGGAACCATGCAGTCGTCATACCGCTCAGGAAGGAGACGCGTTCTGTCTCCTAGAGATGAACGTACTTTGGTGCGAAAAGTGCAAATCAATCCCAGAACAACAGCAAAGGACCTTGTGAAGATGCTGGAGGAAACAGGTACAAAAGTATCTATATCCACAGTAAAACGAGTCCTATATCGCCATAACCTGAAAGGCTCCTCAGCAAGGAAGAAGCCAGTGCTCCAAAACCGCTATAAAAAAACTGCACATGGGGACAAAGATCGTACTTTTTGGAGAAATGTCCCCTGGTCTGATGAAACAAAAATAGAACTGTTTGGCCATAATGACCATCCTTATGTTTGGAGGAAAAAGGGGGAAGCTTGCAAGCCGAAGAACACCATCCCCACCGTGAAGCATGGGGGTGGCAGCATCATGTTGTGGGGATGTTTTGCTGCAGGAGGAACTGGTGCACTTCACAAAACAGATGGCATCATGAGGAAAAAAGCATGTGGATATATTGAAGCAACATCTCAAGACATCAGTCAGGAAGTTAAAGCTTGGTCGCAAATGGGTCTTCCAAATGGATAATGACCCCAAGCATACTTCCACAGTTGTGGCAAAATGGCTTAAGGACAGGTCAAGGTATTGGAGTGGCCATCACAAATCCCTGACCTCAATCCCATAGAACATTTGTGGGCACAACTGAAAAAGTGTGTGCGAGCAAGGTGGCCTACAAACCTGACTCAGTTATACTAGCTCTGTCAGGAGGAATGGGCCAAAATTCACCCAACTTATTGTGGGAAGCTTGTGGAAGGCTACCCAAAACGTTTGACCCAAGTTAAACAATTTAAAAGCAATGCTACCAAATACTAATTGAGTGTATGTAAACTTCTGACCCACTGGGAATGTGATGAAAGAAATAAAGCTGAAATAAATCATTCTCTCTACTCTTATTCTGACATTTCACATTCTTAAAATGAAGTGGTGATCCTAACTGACCTAAGACAGGGACTTTGTACTGGGATTATATGTCAGAAATTGTGAAAAACTGAGTTTAAATGTATTTGGCTAAGGTGTATGCAAACTTCCGACTTCAACTGTTAGCAAACTTAGGAATGACATGCCAGCAACAAACGCTGACACTACACATCCAAGTACACCGGACCAAATTATGAAAGACAAGAATTTTACTTTTGAATTCCGTAAAGTCAGTGTGGAAGAGATGAAAAAAGTATTGTTGTCTACCAACAATGACAAACCACCAGGGTCTGACAATCTGGATGGAAAATTACTGAGGATAATAGCAGACAATATTGCCACTCCTATTTGCCACATCTTCAATTTAAGCCTACCGGAGAGCGTGTGCCCTCAGGCCTGGAGGGAAGCTAAAGTCATTCCGCTATCCAAGAATAGTAAAGCCCCCTTACCTGGCTCAAATAGCCGACCAATCAGCCTGTTACCAACCCTTAGTAAACTTCTGGAAAAAACATCAACAATGCTATTTCACAGTAAACAAATTGACAACAGAATTTCAGCATGCTTACAGGGAAGGACACTCAACAAGCACAGCACTTACACAAATGACTGATGATTGGCTGAGAGAAATTGATGATATAATGATTGTGGGGGCTGTCTTTTTAGACTTCAATGCAGCTTTTGACATTACCGATCATAGTCTGCTGCTGGAAAAACGTATGTGTCATGGCTTTACACCACCTGCTATAATGTGGATAAAGAGTTACTTGTCTTACAGAACACAAAGGGTGTTCTTTAATGAAAGCCTCTCAATTATAATCCAGTTTAAATCAGGAATTCCCCAGGGTAGCTGTTTAGGCCCCTTGCTTTTTAAATTTTTTACAAACAACATGCCACTGACTTTGAGTAAAGCCAGAGTGTCTATGTATGCAGATGACTCAACACTATACACATCTGCTACTACAGCGACTGAAATTACTGCAACACTCAACAAAGAGCCACAGTTAGTTTCAAAGTGGGTGGCAAGGAATAAGTTAGACCTAAATATTTCTAAAACTAAAAGCATTGTATTTGGAACAAAACACTCACTAAACTCTAAACCTCAACTTAACCTCAACTTTAATGAGTTAAGATGCAACGTGAACATGATCAAACACAAGATAACCCTTAGGTTCCAAGAAAAATGGTCAACTGATAAATGGCTAAAACAGAAACTCAGAGTTTAACAATATCAAAAACACCTATGATCCAGAACCATGTGTTAATTGAGCAAGTTGAGATGACTAAACTGTTTGGAGTAACCCTAGATTGTAAACTGTCAAGGTCAAAACATATTGATGCAGTAGTAGCTGCCGTTGGGGAGAAGTCTGTCTATAATAAAGCAATGCTCTGCCTTCTTAACAACACTATCAACAAGGCAGGCCCTACAGGCCCTAGTTGCTCCTTGACTACTGTTCAGTTGTGTGGTCAAGTGCCACAAAAAAGGACTTAGGAAAATTGGCTCAATTGGCTCAAAACAGGGCTGCATAGCTGGCCCTTGGATGTACATAGAGAGCTAATATTAATAATATGCATGTCAATCTCTCCTGGCAGAAAGTGGAGGAGAGATTGACTTCATCACTACTTTTATTTATGATAGGTATTGACATTGAATGAATGCACCGAGCTGTCTGTCTAAATTACTGGCACACAGCTTGGACACCCATGCATACCCCACAAGACATGCCACAAGAGGTCTCTTCACAGTCCCCATGTCCAGAACAGACTATGAGAGGCACACAGTACTACATAGAGCCATGACTACATGGAACTCTATTCCACATCAAGTAACTGACACAAGCAGTAAAATTTGATTTAAAAACAGATTAAAAAACACCTTATAGAACAGCAGGGACTGTCAAGCAACACAAACATTGGCACAGACACATGCATACACACACACGACAACATACACACTATACACACTATAATGCCTTGCAAAAGTATTCATCCCCCTTGGCGTTTTTCCTATTTTGTTGCCTGACAACCTGGAATTTAAATGGATTTTTTGTGAAATAAATTGAAATAAAAAAATAACTTGTGCCAAAATATTCTAAAAAACACAAAACGGTGGTGCATGCATATGTACTCACCCCCTTTACTTTGAAGCCCCCAAATAAGACCTGGTTCAAACAATTACCTTCAGAAGTCACATAATTAGTTAAATAAAGTCCACCTGTGTGCAATCTAAGTGTCACATGATCTGTCACATGATCTCAGTGTATATATACACCTGTTCTGAAAGACTGCAACACCAGTCTGCAACACCACTAAGCAAGGGGCACCACCAAGCAAGCGGCACCATAACCATGGGTTATAAAAAAATATTGTTAACTTTGAACATCCCACAGAGCACCATTAAATCCATTATTAAAAAATGGAAAGAATATGGCACCACAACAAACCTGCCAAGAGAGGGCCGCCCACCAAAACTCACGGACCAGGCAAGGAGGGTATTAATCAGAGAGGCAACAAAGAGACCAAAGATAACCCTGAATGATCTGCAAAGCTCCACAGCGGAGATTGGAGTATCTCCATAGGACCACTTTAAGCCATACACTCCACAGAGCTGGGCTTTACGGAAGAGTGGCCAGAAAAAAGCCATTGCTTAAAGAAAAAAATAAGCAAACACTTTTGGTGTTCGCCAAAAGGCATGTGGGAGACTCCCCAAACATATGGAAGAAGGTACTCTCTGGTCAGATGAGACTAAAATGTTGCTTTTTGGCCATCAATGAAAACATTATGTCTGGCACAAACCCAACACCTCTCATCACCCCGAGAACAGCATCCCCACAGTGAAGCATGGTGGTGACAGCATCATGCTGTGGGGATCATTTTAATCGGCAGGGACTGGGAAACTGGTCAGAATTGAAGAAAGGATGGATGGCGCTAAATAAAGGGAAATTCTTGAGGGACAGAGGTTCACCTTCCAGCAGGACAATGACCCTAAGCATACTGCTAAAGCAACACTCGAGTGGTTTAAGGGGAAACATTTAAATGTCAAAGCCCAGATCACAATCCAATTAAGAATCTGTGGTATGACTTAAAGATTTCTGTACACCAGTGGAACTCATCCACTTGAAGGAGCTGGAGCAGTTTTGCCTTGAAGAATGGGCAAAAATCCCAGTGGCTAGATGTGCCAAGCTTATAAAGACATACGCCAAGAGACTTGCAGCCGTAATTGCTGCAAAAGGTGGCTCTACAAGGTATTGACTTCGTGGGGGTGAATAATTATGCATGTCTTATTTCTTGTTTGTTTCACAAGAAGAAATGTTTTGCATCTTCAAAGTGGTAGGCATGTTGTGTAAATCAAATGATACAAATACACAAAAAATATATTTTAATTCCAGGTTGTAAGGCAACAAAATAGAAAAAATGCCAAGGGGGGTGAATACTTTCGCAAGCCACTGTACACATGGATTTAGTACTGTAGATATGTGGTAGTGGTGGAGTAGGGGCCTGAGGGCACACAGTGTGTTGTGAAATCTGTGAATGTATTGTAATGTTTTTAAAATTGTATAAACTGCCTTAATTTTGTTGGACCCCAGGAAGAGTAGCTGCCGCTTTGGCAGCAGCTAATGGGGATCCATAATAAATACAATTACAAATCCCTCCCAATGTGTTCTCCCATCTCATAGAACATTTCAGAAATAGAGTCAGTGTCGTTATTTTTACAATAATTTTGACCCCTATCTTAAAAATAAAATAACATTATTACTTGTTAAAGAAAATCTCTTTCTCTGAGCAATTGTATTAGTATAAAATAATATAATGTTAAAAAAGTATGAGCATACGGTATTGCTTAGAATATTATTTATTTTATTATTATTATTATTTTATTATTATTTTTGGCACCCACTATACATGTAATAGGAAAGTTATCCAAAAAGGTGGCGTTGTCGTAGTGACACGGAAAATCATAAAGCGGTTGACATGAGCTATGTTCGAATACCCATACTAACATACTGTATACTACATACTTAATGAGTATATACTACATGCTATATACTATTAGTTAATTTTAGTATACTGTAAACGGAGGGTATCCTTTCAGTTGAGCATACCAGCACTACATCTGTCTATCGGAAGTTGATGCTGTTGCTATGCCACCTCTTGCTAGCTGGTTAGCATAACAAATGACTAGATAGACATTTTATGACTTCGGGTGTGTTTGTAAATTCAATCTGGAGTGCCAGAGTGCGCTCTGGGAGTTCAGAAATTCAGAGTGTTGTCAGATGTCCATTCTTAAATTCAGAGCGTTTCCCTCTCGGAGTGTTCAGAGCGCACACTGGACGCTCTGGCCAAGGAGTAGGGTTGATCTGAGCATTCTGACCATCACAACGGCAGTCAAGCACATAAGCAAACTGGCTAGCCACCTCCAGCCACAAATGAGAGACCACCTCACTCTGATCATTTTACACGCCCTAGCAGAGCTGGTTAGGCTGTTATCATGTTATCCAGAGCGTTGGTGACTGTAACTGTGCTGCTGGAAACAATTTAATTACGCTTTTTTGCCGAACACCGGACATATTGGCCAAATTCAACAGGTGTTGTTGAATTCGTAAATTCATCATTTATTCTGCGCTCTGGCACACTCAGACGAGAGTGGTCTGAAATCAGAGTAGATAGCCAGAGTGAATTTATGTCCATTGAGAACGCACAGCAACTATACCACTTAGCTTAGAATGGCGTGAATAATCAAGTCAATAAACGTTGGATAGTTAGTGATATAGCATATAGTTAATATACTGGCAAGTTCAATGTATTAGTAGCCAACTAACGTGGGGTAGCTGGCTACTGCTGTAATGATATACTGTGCGGTTCATGAGGATAGCATAGCCAACGAATTGTCAGCCAACATAATGTGTAGCGTAACTTATTTGGAATGTCATTACTTTATTACATTGCTAACATTTTCTTAACATTTGTCATAATTAGATAAAGCAATGAATATGTATCCGCTCTTGTTGGACTTCAGCTGCATATTTTCCGCCATTTTCTTCAAATCATAAAACATTGTGAAGCCAAGCCCATTTTCTGTAGAATTGCATTATGGGCCCTAAAAGCAGAGAAATTGTGTCCACTGCTTGTAAACTTCGTATTTTGGCGAATGTAGTACGTCATCCGGGAACTTTTTGCATACTACCTACAGTGGGCTCGAAAATTACTGGAACCCCTGACTGGCAATGCACAAACAATACTTTAAAAAAATAAACAATATAATTATAGAGATAAACTCAAAATACCAACATGTGAAAAATACTGTACTTTATTAATGTTTCAATTTGCACCACCAAAATCATTTATTGATTTAATTAAAAATCATTGTCCTCCAAATCAAGGTTTCACAATTATTGGCACCCTTAAATATTATTGTAAATAACATCTACCAAAATTAAACCAGGAATTATATTCCATTTATTTAAGTTTATCTAAGAGTTAAGGAACTATATTGAGCCATTACATCACTTCCTTTTCACTAGGGTATAAAAATGAGGTAACACGCATGCAATATCCCTTTGTCATCCAACACCATGAAGAAAAGAAAAGAACTGGCAGTTCAAAAGGGGCAGATGGTTGTAGACCTTCATAAATCTGGTAATGGCTACAAGAAGATCCACAAACGATTGAATATATGACTGACCACTGTCAGGGCAATTATTAAAAAATTCTAAAGATATGGAACAGTTGAAATCCTCACGGGTAGAGGACGTAAATGCATTTTGCCCCCCAGGATAGGGAGGAGGATCGTGAGAGAAGCAACAAAATTCCCAAGAATTACTGTGAAAGAATTGTAGGCCTTGGTGGCGTCTTAGGGTCACCAGGTTTTAAAAAGCACCATCAGACACCACCTCCACAACCACAGGCTCTTTGGAAGGGTTGCCAGAAGAAAGCCCTTAATGACCCCAAGACACAGACGCAAGCGCTTGGAGTTTGCCAAACGTCATTTAAATTATGATTGGAAGAAGGTGCTTTGGTCAGATGAGACCAAAATTGAATGTTTTGGTCAGATATAGCATCGACATGTTTGGCGTCGAAACAGAGATGCATACAAGGAGAGGCACCTCATACCCACGGAGAAATATGGTGGTGGGTCAGTGATTTTTTGGGGCTGTTTTAATTCCAGAGGTCCAGAGGCACTGGTTAAGATTGATGGCATAATGAATTCCACCAAGTATCAGGCAATTTTGGCTGACAATCTGGTTGCCTCTGCCAGAAGGCTGGGACTTGGCCGTATGTGGACTTTACAATGACACAAAACCCAAAACAGACCTCAAGATCCACACAGAAATGGTTCTGTGACAACAAAAGCAATGTTCTGCCATGGCCATCTCAGTCACCGGTCCTCAATCCAATCGAAAACCTGTGGGCTGAGTTGAAGAGGGCAGTTGATAAGCGCAAACCCAAGAATGTGAAGGATCTTGAAAGGATCTGCATAGAGGAATGGTCCACAATCCCTCCAAATGTGTTCCTTAACCTTGTCAAACAATACAGGAAAAGACCATGCTGTTATCCCTGCCAGAGGTGGTGGCATTAAGTACTAAATGAGGAGTGCCAATAATTATGAAACTTTGATTTTGGTGAAATGTATTTTGTATTAAATCATTTTATGATTTTGGTGGGTTCCATTGAAACATTAATAAAGTACAGTATTTCTCACATGTTGGTATTTTGAGTTTCTCTATAATTATATTGTATATTCTTTTAAGTATTGTTTGTGCATTGCCAGTCAGGGGTGCCAGTAATTTTGGAGCCCACTGTATATCCATACTATGACCAATAAGCATACTACATACTCAATTTCCGTCACAAATAGTATGGTTAGTGCGATTAGGATGAGTACTCGAACACAGCTATAGTTCCCTTGTGCTGCTGAAAGAAAAAACAACGGCCTTTCTGAAAACTAGTCTCTCTTGTGCTGCTTACATGCCAGACTGACCTGCCTACTGCACATTGATCGGTTTCAAGAACCCTGAGATCGTGCGATGAGAATATCGGTTTTAATCTTCAGCCACAATCATTTTTTATGTCAAGTGATGTTTTAGAATTAACCAGATGTCCAACGGATTAATAATTCATGGAAGATCAATATCATATAATGACAAACAAATACAGACTGTACATCAGACACGGAAAACCGAGAACTTTGTATCAATCCGTTTTTATTTGACAATGGCAAATATGTTGTGAAATGGAGGTCATATGTGTCAGTCAGGATATAGACCATATATGTATGTGTATGGTATGGGTACTATAACAAGGACCCTGGCTGCCAGTTGTAAGGCGTCTGTGTGAGTGCCAGAAGGGAAGTGATCAGTGCCTGTCTGTTTGATGAACACAAGGCGGGGGGCTTTCAAAGACCCACACTTTCCCTAGCGAGATAGACCTTATCTGGGCAGGCAGCCATTTCCCCTCCATGCCTCCCTGCCCCTGCTCTCCCTGGTCCTCTCACACGATGTGCCTCAATTGACACCGTATTGTCTATGTAGTGCACAACTTTTGACTTGGACCCATAGGCTCTGATCAAAAGTTGTGCACTATATAGGGAATAGGGTGCCATTTGGGATGTAACCCCAGTTTCATTTAGTCATGTGTCGACACCAAACCACCCTGCCACTGGATAGCCCTGCTGCCCCACTTCTGCCCTCCAATCCTCCAACCACTGTCTGTCTATACGTCCAAGCCATGGCTAACCTGACTCGTCTGAAGTTTCGTTTCAAGTCAAATTTAGTTTAGAAGTTTATTTTCTAGCAAAAATGTTTAGGTAAGATATTATATCCTCCATTTACTTAGTAGAACCCCCATTCTCTCAGTTCTGTAGCTGTTCTGAATACTGCTAAAAAGAGGAAGTTTCATCAGCCCTTATGAAACAGAGTCACGAGCAACAGCGCATGTACGTGCACGTGCGTCCTGCTGTTGTAATGTTCAGAATCGCCCTTGCTGCCTTTATCGCCTTCTTTAATATCGACCCTCCCTTCTTGCTGCCAAGTTAACCGTAAGCCTAAGTAGTGAGGGTACAATAACAGCTTTGGCCCAGACATAAATCATGTCCGAGCCTCTACTGAAATATCTTCCAGCTTGTTTCTTCACTTTTTCATTAGGTGTTCATACCATAAGATGAGTTTGATAGATAACCCAGAAGTTACAACCTCAGCTAGACATAAAAAAAGACACAATCCAACAATGGATTGAATTGAGACATTCCCCTTCAAGATACTGATAGAAGCGTATACATGTCCAAATAAGGGCAAAACCATTCATAGCAGCCTCAGCCACCAATGAGACCTTGTAGGCCTGTGTGTCCGTGTGAGCTGTAGACAAAAGAGGATGCGCTATCGTTTGCAGATGGAGGCGGAGTCTGATGATCTCTTCTGCAGGGGTTGGTGGCATGACCACATAGGCGGAGCTGACAACAGAATGAGCCTTCCCGACAGCGCCTTCCTACCCTGGCCTGGCCTGCGGTTGACAAGGGTTTCTGTACTGAGACGCTGATAGCTGGTTCACGTTTTTTTTGTTTTCACCCACCAGCTTTCGTGAAATGACTCAGAATGCCCTAAACTATACATCTAGTATGTAATCAGAAGAACCATGCAAAATGTGATAGAAGTATAAAAAAATATATATCATCTTACATACTACACATGTAGTGACATCCCAGCTAACAACAAATGTTCCCACAACTTTAGAGAACATTCTCTTAAAAGTCTTAGGAGGGTTAGGAGAATATTCCATCAACGTCCCACCAAACATACACAGAACATGGTTGCCATGTTCTCATAACAGAAGATATTCATGTTCTAGAAACATTTCATGGGAACGTTGCAAAAAACATTTGCCCCCCCTAAAAGCCCATTACACATCACATCTTGTTGCCAAGCCAATCGAGGCCCTGATTGGTGAACCACTGATCCATTCACAGCTCTTTTTCTGTTGGCAAGGTTCAGAATGCTCACACACAATGCTTTTAAGATAGTGTTTATTTTACTTACATATTTGTCACACTTTGACATACATAATTACATTGTGCATGTTCAATTATTCAGTAGTTATTATTCATGTTCTCACCTGGGATTTGAACTCACAACCTCTTGGTGCACAGTACTCCAATCTTCCTCCTACGCAACCATGTCTGTGTAAGTTTTCAGTTAATCTTACTATTCTCTTATCATTGATTTTATTTACTATTTCAGCAATTTAAGGGCTTTTGTATAGTCATCTAATGATGGTGGGCATATTAACTTGTTTTAATGATACTCCTGAATCACTATGATCAATAAAATACTTTCCTTAGTTTACTTTTAACAGAGCTGAGATTTACTTCAAAGAGCACCCTATTGCTTATACCTATCAAGTAGTTTCAGTTCGACACAAGTGCCTAGGGAGGAGGGGTTAGGATTTGTTCTGGACAGGACATAACTATACTGGCCCATTAAGCGCATACCTTTGAGATATCCCTTATTGGGACAGTGGTTAGGACTTTCGTCATTGGTGGTCTGTGTTTGAGACCCGCTAGGAGAGTCACCCTATTGTCACATTCTTAGCAATATATGTTAATGTCATTACTTGGCAACAGTTACAACACACTTATCAGATCTAATAAAAATGAGTTTCTCATTGAAAGATGGGAAACTGTAGGATTACCCCTTGAGCACGAATCATGACCACATTTCCACTACCTATTTATTAATTATATTATTATACCTTTATTTCAACAAGGAACACATACTGAGACCAAGGTTCCTTTTATGGCTGGGCCCTGCGTATACATTTTTACACATACAGTTTAGGTACAATGATTAAGAAACTACACAAGACAAACAAAACGATCACAGATAACACAAAAAAATACAGCAGCAGATTGTTACATGTTCACACAGGTTATTCCCCTAACAGCACAATAACTTGCATTACCCAAAGCAGTTACAAGCAATACAAAAATAAAAATCCTCCAATAAATGTTTAAAATGGGCAATGGGGACAAGAGTCTCAAGTTTAAGTTTAGTCTGCAGGCTATTCCATAGGCAAGGAGCGTAACAGGAAAAGGCAGCCATACCCAACTCTGTGGAAATCGCATGGGCCTCAAGTGTAATCCATGATTGAGACCTGGTTTTAGGAATTATAATTCTAATGTTGATGAGTGATGATAAATAAGAAGGTAGTTTATTCAGAAGTGCTTTATAGACAAACACGAGAGCATGTTGTTCTCGTCTCATGGACAGCGAAGCCCAACCCACATTTTGATATAAAACACAGTTGTGAGTTGTGTAGCTAGCACCCGTAATAAACCTAAGTGCGCAATGATAAGTAGCATCCAGCGATTTAAGTGTGGATGCTGTAGCATGCATGTAGATAATATTCCTATAATCTATAACAGACATGAAAGTAGCTTGCACAATTTGTCTTCTATTTGTAGAGGACAAACATGTCCTGTTTCTATAGATGAAGCCTAGCTTGATTTTTAGCCGTTTACAAAGTTTGTCAACATGCATTTTAAAAGACAGTTTATCATCCAACCATATCCCTAAGTATTTATATGCAGAGACCTGATTAATTCGAGAGCCATCTGAGCTCGTAAGTGCAAGTGTATTTTCAACTAACTTTTTGAACCTATTAAAAATCATAAAATGTGTTTTCTTAGCATTTAAAATAAGTTTCAGCTGTAAAAAACACCCTTATAATATCTTAAAATCTGTCTCCAGTTGTGATAATGCTTGGTCAGCCGTTGAAGCAATAGAGTACATGACAGTGTCATCAGCATATAATGAATTTGACACATTCTTATCTCATCACTGATATTGCTTATGTAGAGCGTGAACAGTAATGAACCAAGTATATAACCTTGTGGGACCCCTTTAACCAACCTCAATGGCTCCGACTTGATGCCGTCGACTCTAACAGCCTGACTTCTATCCTTTAGATAGTCATGAATCCAACGACAGGCATCCGATGCCAGTCCTATTAACAACAGCTTACCCAAAAGTATCGCATGGTCTACAGCACATATGTCAGAGTCAAGGCCCGCGGGCCACATCCGGCCCGCGAGAAGGTTTTTTACGGCCCCTGGGATGATCTTGATTTATTATTAGAACCGGCCCGCAGACCGCAGCAAGCCGGCAGCCCGHAGATCTTTTACACGCACCAATACTACATTTCCCACAATGCAACGGTGACGCACCGAGCAGTAGGCTGCTTCATTTCAATATTTATTGGCACAGCAGTCGTCAGCATCACAGTAAAATTAACTTTCAGATACCCATCAAAAATGGCAAAACGGAAGGTGGACACTGAGAACCGGGGGTTTCAAAACAAGGTGGGAGTCGGAGTATATGTTCACGGAGGTAGCTGGAAGAACCTGTGTGTCTTCTGTGTGGAGAAAAGTGTGGCGGTACTAGAAAGAGTATAATCTGAGACGCACATTATGAAACGAAACGCACTTCGACAAAAACAAGAATATTGGAATGGAACAAAGGCTACAAAAGGCAGAGGAATTAAACGAGACCTCAAATCTCGACAGCCTCTGTTCACAAAAAGCAAATCACAAGGCCAGGCTAGCTGTCAAGGCCAGTTTTATTTTGGCAGAAGAGATCGCTAAATCAGCCCCGGCCATTTCAGGCACAGATTTCATCAAAAACTGCTGATTAAAGTTTGTGACGAGAGTTTGCCCAGAAAAAAGGCAACTCTTTTAAATGTGAGTCTGAGGCAAAAACACATTTGCCGAGAGAGTAGACCAGCTTGTCCATCAATCTAAAAAGAGCAGCTTGTGAAAAGGGAAAAGATTTCAAGACATATTCTTGGCTGTGGATGAGAAGCACACGAACATTTCTGACATGTCCCAGTCAGATTCATATATTACCAAGCGGAGTTGGACTCCAGCCTAAGCGGGACAGAGGAGTTTTTGGCTTCTGATTCCTATGCAGCGACACTCGGGGCATGATTTGTAGAAGAGGTGTCAAGATGTGTAAATGAGATGGAGCTGCCTTGGGAAAACTCGTGGGTTTTGACAACCGACGGACGCAACTGCGATGTGTGGACACAGGAGCGGACTGGTGGCGAAGATACGGGAAAAGATCAAGAGGAAAACGCGACAGTGGACTGACAGCTTATCATTGTATCATACACCAGGAAGCGTTGTGCCGGTAAAGCCTTGAAAATGGGCATGTAATGAAGCATCATCACGCGCAGAATTAACTTTAATCAGAGCCAAAGGTTTGAATCACCGCCAGTTCAAGGCCATTTCTGACGGAGTTAGAAACGGAGCCATGTGATTTGCCTATCACACAGAGGTGCGATGGCTAAGCCAGGAAAGGTGGCTTCAAATCACAAGTTCGGCTTCGAGAGCTTCACGAGATGTCATGTTCTTGGAACAGCAAAGGAAAGACACAACACAACTCCGAGACGAAATGTTTCTGTGTGAAATGGCTTTTCTGTGTGACATTACGAGTCATTCTGAATGCAATGAACTTGCAGCTGCAGGGTCGGGATCATGTTCTCTCGTGATATGTACAGTACAGTGAAAGGCATTTAAAACCAAACTGACCTCTGTGGGAGACGCCAGATGCGGAAAGAAATTTGAAGCCCACTTCCCGCTGCCAGCACCATGAAAGAGAAGCTCTCTACCAGTGCGTTCCCGAGCGCACAGTTGGCTGATAAAATAGGTATGCTGCCGCTGACTTTCGACGCCGATTTGCTGACTTTGAAGCACAAAAAAAGCAAGGTTGGAACTGCTCAACCCATTTGCTGTTGACGTGGAAAGCTCACCACCAAACCCCCAAATGGAGTTGATTGACCTCCAATGCAATGATGCACTGAGGCAAAATATGCGGCATGGGTGCTGCGGAGTTCGCCCGTTTCTCCCCGACACAATGCCCCAGCTGCGCATCCAGGCTGCTCAAACGTTGTCTATGTTTGGCAGCACATACCTGTGTGAACAACTGTTTTCTTTGATGAACCTGAACAAAACATCACACAGAAGTCGACTTACTGCTGAACACCCCACTCAATTCTGAGGATTTCCTCAGCTCAGAGCCTTACCCCGAACATTGATGAACTTGTGAAAAGATGGGACACCACCAAGTATCACCCTCAACCTCAAACAAGTGAACATTACTGTGCAATCACATATTTAGAGTTTTTACTCAGTTCAAGTTTAAAAGTTAAAGTTTAATATTTGTTTTCACTGCATGTTACTTCTCCTTAAACAAAGTGTTGTTTTTGATTAATAGATTTTTGCACTTTATTTTATTGTATTTCAATCCAATTATATTTAAAATATTTCAGTTGAGTGGATGATAGAAAATTACTATTATTGTTTTTCTTTGAAGTAAATTTAGCCCACTTTTGCTAAAATAGAAAATATAGGCTACTGAGTGGTGCCTTGAATAGCCGGTTTCTTTCATTTAATGTTCATGTTATGGGGATTTTTATATAAAGGAAATTTGTCTTTTGTGTCTGTTGAAAATTAAAGATTACTGACAGAGCCATAAGAAAATATTGCTTTATTTATCTGATCATATTGGAATATATTTGTTAGGTTTTCAGTAGGTTCAATTAGGTTCACTAGACTATATGCGTCATTTAAAATTTTTTCAATGAACATTCGAACAGTCCGGCCCTCGGCTTGTAGCTAAATTTTTTATTTGGCCCTCCGTCCATTTGACTTTGACACCCCTGGTCTACAGTGTCAAAGCTTCAGACAAATCTATGAACAAGGCGGCACAGTACTTTTTATTATCTAGGGCATTAGTAATATAATTTACAACACATACAGTGGCCGTAGTGGTACTGTGTTTAGTTCTGAAGCCAGATTGATTGCTAGAAAGAGTATTGTTAACAGTTAAAAAAGATTGTAGTTGCCTATTCACCAATGACTCTAGAATTTTTGCCAAACAGGAGAGCTTAGAAATGTATAGCTTAGAGATATATAGCTGAGTATCTCTCCATCATCTCGAAATCCACACCACATGCCATATATATATACCATTCAATTACAAGTGATTCTGTTGCAATTTGTCTGTTTTTCCACATTAAAACTTGGAGATGGATCATTGCTTAATCGGCAAATGTGAGAAAGTACGTAAGTAAGTAAGTAAGTAAGTAAGTACAGACATGCTACTGTAAATATTCACCCCCCTTGGTATTTTTCCTATTTTGTTGACTTACAACCTGGAATTCAAATAGATTTTTGGGAGGATTGTATCATTTGATTTACACAACATGCCTACCACTTTGAGATGCAAATGTTTTATTATTGTGATAAATAATAAATAAGACAAAAAACTTGAAGGTGCTCTACAAAGTCAATACTTTGTAGAGCCACCTTTTGCAGCAACTATAGCTGAAAGTCTCTTGGGGTATGTCTCTATAAGCTTGGCACGTCTAGCCACTGGGATGTTTGCCCATTCTTCAAGGCAAAACTGATCCAGCTCCTTCAAGTTGGATGGGTTGCACTGGTGTACAGCAATCTTTAAGTCATACCACAGATTCTCAATTGGAGGTCTGGGCTTTGACTAGGCCATTCCAAGACATTTAAATGTTTCCCCTTAAACCACTCGAGTGTTGCTTTAGCAGTATGCTTAGGGTCATTGTCCTGCTGGAAGGTGAACCTCTGTCCCAGTCTCAAATCTCTGGAAGACTGAAACAGGTTTCCCTCAAGAATTTCCCTGTATTTAGCGCCATCCATCATTCCTTCAATTCCGACCAGTTTCCCAGTCCCTGCCTATGGAAAACATCCCCACAGCATGATGTTGCCACCACCATGCTTCACTGTGGGGATGTTATCCTCGGGGTGATGAGAGGTGTTGGGTTTGTGCCAGACATAACATTTTCCTTGATGGCCAAAAAAGCTCAATTTTAGTCTCATCTGACCAGAGTACCTTCTTCCATATGTTTGGGCAGTCTCCCACATGCCTTTTGGTGAACACCAAACGTGTTTGCTTATTTTTCTCTTTAAGCAATGGCTTTTTTCTGGCCACTCTTCTGTAAAGCCCAGCTCTGTGGAGTGTACGGCTTAAAGTGGTCCTATGGACAGATACTTCCATCTCCTTCAGGGTTATCTTTGGTCTCTTTGTTGCCTCTCTGATTAATACCCTCCTTGCCTGGTCCGTGAGTTTTGGTGGGCAGCCCTCTCTTGGCAGGTTTGTTGTGGTGCCATATTCTTTCCATTTTTTAATAATGGATTTAATGGTGCCTTGTGGGATCAAAATTTCCAATATTCTTTTATAACCCAACACTGATCTGTACTTCTACACAACTTTGTCCCTGACCTGGTTGGAGAGCTCTTTGGTCTTCATGGTGCCGCGTGCTTGGTGGTGCCCCCTGCTCAGTGGTGTTGCAGACTCTGGGGCCTTTCAGACAGAGATAATGTGACAGATCATGTGACACAGATGGCACACAGGTGGACTTTATTTAACTAATGATGTGACTTCTGAAGGTAATTGGTTGCACCAGATCTTATTTAGGGCCTTCATAGCAAAGGGGGTGAATACATATGCACACACCACTTTTCCGTTTAAATTTCTTTAGAATTTTTTGAAACAAGTAATTATTTTAATTTCACTAAACCAATTTTGACTATTTTGTGTATGTCCATTACATGAAATCCAAATAAAAATAAATTTAAAATCCAGGTTGTAAGGCAACAAAATAGGAAAAACGCCAAGGGGGATGAATACTTTTGCAAGGCACTGTATCTGATATTCTGAGAATATGACAACCATGTTCTGGGTATGTTTCTATCAGAAGTAACGCTACCACTTGGGCCATGTTTCGGCAATACATTAGGACTGTTACTGTAACGATGTGCTCTGAGAGTCGGGAAGCAATTTCAGGGAGTGAGTGTTTTAATAAATAAACACAACATAATACAAAATAAGAAACACGACCAACGCACAGAACTGACACAGGAACATAAACAATAACGCCTGGGGAAGGAACCAAAGGGAGTGACATATATAGGGAAGGTAATCAGGGAGGTGATGGAGTCCAGGTGAGTCTGGTTGATGCGCAGGTGCGCGTAACGATGGTGACATGTGTGCGCCATAACGAGCAGCCTGGAGACCTAGAGGCCGGAGAGGGAGCACCCATGACAGTTACAGATAGAAATGCAATGACGAGAGCTGATGTGATTACTAATCAGAGACATATTTGTTCTACATTGTTTTATGAACAGGAACGTTCTCATGGAAGGTGTCTAGAACATTAATATTGTATATTCTGAAATCATGGCAACCATGTTCTGTGTATGTTTAGTGGAACGATGATGGAATATTACAGATAGAAATGCAATGACAAGAGCTGATGTGATTCCTAATCAGAATGTTTGTTCTACATGGTTTATGTAACTACCCCTCAGAAAACTGGATACGGCCTCCCGGGTGTGTCACCAGAGACTCTGGGTTCGCGCCCAGGCTCTGTCGCTGCCAGCCGCGACCGGGAGGTCCGTGGGGCTACGCACAATTGGCCTAGCGTCCTCCGGGTTAGGGAGGGTTTGGCCGGTAGGGATATCCTTGTCTCATCGCGCACCAGCGACTCCTGTGGCGGGCCGGGCACAGTGGCGCTAACCAAGGGTGCCAGGTGCACGGTGTTTCGTCCGACACATTGGTGTGGCTGGCTTCCGGGTTGGAGGCGCGCTGTGTTAAGAAGCAGTGCGGCTTGGTTGGGTTGTGCTTCGGAGGACGCATGGCTTTCGACCTTCGTCTCTCCCGAGCCCGTACGGGAGTTGTAGCGATGAGACAAGATAGTAATTACTAGCAATTGGATACCATGAAATTGGGGAGAAAAGGGGGTAAAATTTAAAAGGAAATAAAATTAAAGAAAAAAATGAAATCTGGATACAAGAATGTTCTTGCAACGTCCCATAAAACGCATCTACATTAATGTTGCATATTCTGTTGCATGTACTTATTGGGCCAGTATTAGGCCCTGTCCAGAAGAAACCTTAACCCTTCCTCCCTAGGCACTTGTGTATATCTGATACAACTTCATATGTGTAAGCAATAGGATGAATGCACTTTGAAGTAAATCTCAGCTCTGTTAAAAGTACACTCAATAAAAACTTTTATTGATCATAGTGATTCAGGAGTATCATTAAAACAGGTTAATATGCCACACCAACTTTAGATGACTATACTGAACGCCCTTAAATTGCTGAAATAAGTCAATCAAATCAATGATGAGAGAATAGTCAAATTAGCTGGTAAATGACACAGACATGGTGGAGAAGCAGGAAGATCTGAATGCCTTGAACCAAGAGGTTGTGAATTCAAATCCCAGGTGAGAAAATGAATAATAATTACTATATAAATGAACATGCATAATGTAATCATGTATGTCACATATGTACATTGAAAACACAATGTTAAAGGCACTGTGTGTGAGTATCCCTTACCAAAAGAGCTGTGAATGGATCAGTGGTTCACCAATCAGGGCCTTGATGGTCTATACATGTTTGGTGGAACGTTGATGGAATATTCTCAGATAGAAATGCAATGACAAGAGCTGATGTGATTCCTAATCAGAGACACATGTTAATTCTACATGGTTTATGTAACTAACCCTCAGAAAACTGGACACGTGAATGTTCTTGCAACGTCCTATAAAATGCAACTAGAACATTAATGTTGCATATTCTGAGAACATTGTTACCACATTCTAGATAACTTCTGTTTGAAATTAAGGGAATGTTATTCTAACTTTGGCACCAAACACATGCTAAAAAGGTTCTCAGAAGGTTTTTGCTAACATAGATAGAATGTTCCCCTAACTAATGGAAAACTGGACACTCCAAAATTAGGGGAACATTACAGGTAACATTACAAAAATGGTCTCTCTCCCTAGAATTGTTAGCTGGGTAGCTAGTTTACCATTTGTAAACAAAGATAAAGCAAGGCATAGGCGCACATATGATGATGGTTTTAAGGTGGTACATATTAAAATGAGTTAAAATAATAAGACGCTACCATTGGTGTTTTACATGTCCGGCTTTATGTGACGTTGCATAAAGCTGGAAGTAAATCCTTAGTAATGCCTGCCTCCTGAATCCAAGTGTTTGACACGGGGGGTGGCAGGGTAGCCTAGTGGTTAGAGCGTTGGACTAGTAACCGAAAGGTTGCTGACAAGGCAAAAATCTGTTGTTCTGCCCCTGAACAAGGCAGTTAACCCACTGTTCCTAGGCTGTCATTGAAAATAAGAATTTGTTCTTAACTGACTTGCCTAATTAAATAAAAATAAAAAAAGGGGGGGAGGGGACCAGTAACTTTTTTATCAAACTTGATCAATGTACCATCTACAGCCATTTTTATTCTTAGGGCACCCTTACGTTGAACTGGTTCCATCCAAATATCATCACATTTGATGAAAAACATGATTTTTACTGTTTACTGTTAATATCTAAATTGTGAGAACGTGGCAACCATGTCCTGTGTATGTTTGGTGGGACATTGATGGAATATTATCCTAACCCTCAGAAAACTGAACATTAATGTTATATACTATGAGGACATTGTGTACATGTTCTAGATAAGATCTATTTGATATTTAGGGAAAGTTATCCTAACTTAGGCACAAAAACATGCTAAAAAGGTTCTCTGAAGGTTTATGTTAAATTACATAGAATGTTCCCCTAACTAATGAAAAACTGGAAAATCAAACAGTAAGGAAACTTTATGGGTAACATTACAAAAACATTCTCTCTCCCTAAAATTGTTAGCTGGGATAGGGCTGTGAAGTAATTGGCTCCATAGTGATACATTTAGTGTACAGTATAGTCCTACTCACCTAGAAGCTATCAGAGGCCTCAGCTGCCTACCCCCTTCCCTCACCACAGAGGAAGCTGAAGTGAAACCATAAGGCGGGCTGACGAACACTCAGGATTGATCATACACATCTCTTTCATTTTACTAGCAACCGTCCCTAATCACTGATTGTTGTTCTGGGAACTTTGTAATTATGTGTTCCGTAACTGCTGCTTTTTCAAGTCGTCTGAATTTACTTCAAATATTGTTTTCTTCAAATAAAAAGGGGATTTTGTCAGGTAGGCCAAGTCAAATGGTAGCTACCAGTGGTAACCTGATTGCATGATGAGTGGAATGAGGCCATGTGACAACCAAACCAACACACGACACCCCATGAAGAACTTAAAGATACCCCAAGAATATCAATATTGTTTGGGAAGAGAATGAAACACAAAATCTAGTATCACTGCTTCATATTATATCCATATGGAGTAACATTTCAAGATAGGAAACGTATATTGATATATGAGATGATAACATTTTCATCAGTGTAAACTGAGGTAAACACTCAGTAGTGCTAAATGGAGCATATGAATGGAAACATGTCATAACAGAATATCTCATGTTAAATAGAGGCCTCATCTGCAAAAAGCATATACTCCCCACTTCTCAATGAAGTGTCTGAGATACTTTTGCATTTTCAGCAGGACACAAATTTGAGACAGCTCTCATAGATTCAGCTAGCAAAGGTGGTCTATCTGTGGTCTATTGAGTAGAAAGGTGCTCATGTGACATAGCTGCTGAGACCATGAGTCAGCCAGGAAATAAAAGATGTAGGAGCTGATATATACATCGTTAACCTATTTTTCACTATCTTTCAAGTTGAATATATGGTAAAGATTTGTTGTCCAAGTACTTCTTTACACTTCATATTGTTCCAAAAACAACTGCAGATGTCATTTTTATTGCAGATACTGTACCTCTAACATTGACATTCTCAAAAAGAGGATATTATGCTGTGTTCTTACGGGTCTCATTTTTACCCTGTCTTCTTTCGCAGCGTGGGAATGAAGAGAGTCTCGTCACCACAGAGTGGGTCTGTGGGGTTGTGGTGGTGTCTGTAAGAACTATAACAAATATCTAGATTCTATTTCTATGGTAAGAAAACTATTCTGCTTGACCGTGGGTTAAGCATTTACAGAGCCACCAAAGAAGATCATACATGATGATGAAATTCAGAAATCTTGCACACTCTGTAAACCCCCCCACACCTTGTATCAAATTGATCATAGCCTACATTGGGCAACATTTGTTGTCTAACAGTCTCAACTATAAACTGGACGGAAGCAGTTATTTTCATTGTTCATAAGACACAAAAGGCACCCGTGGGTGGATATATGCTAGGAAGGTATGTACCCAAGCATACGACCATGGTGTCGGATGTCATTGGAGGCGTTTGTCATGTGTAGAGGAGGGCAAGGGGTGCGGGTGTTCAATCAAACGTGACACAGTGGTCTGACGGAGGGTATGTGGTTCTTCTGGCAAAAAAATGCATCTGCTACACTCCACCTCAACCACTACCTTTTCCCCCCTTTATGAAATTGCCTCCTTGCACTTCCAAGCAGATAAAGGCCCAAAGATCTTTGAGATACCTCTACCTGAGGTATAACAAAACACAATCATGTTTTTCCATATCTCTAAGGTCTCCCATATATGAAATTTATAATATTTTACTGCAAAAGTGGTTATATTGATAGATATTGTGACACACCCCCTTAACTTAAACAGGGCAGAATAATGCCTGGCTGGAGGGGGGTTGGGGCACATAAACCCATGTAACCCAATATTGCAAGTTAGCAAACAACATTAGGACATATTAAAGCATTTTGGAAATATAGACTTGTAAACACACAGATGCAATAGGCAGAAATATCAACTATGAATATTTATGATGAATGTAAACTTAACTTTTTGGCAGCTGTTCAATAGACAACTTTCCAAGTCAAATTTGTTTTCATTCAGTGCTGTATGTTCCTGCCTGACAAAAATACATAGAGATGCACATTTGATGTTGTGGCTAATGTAATTGGCTCTAAGGAAAACAATTGGGCTCAGACGTCTAATGACCTTTTTGGGGCTCAAGGTTCCTTAAAGGATTTTGCATATTTAGCCCCTAGTCTCAAGGCTGCCAACTTTAGAAAAAAGCTTGGACTGAGATTTGCTATCTGAGTTTCATTGCCCCCTGGCACAACCCCTAGATGGGGGAAATTGAACTATTTTAAAGCTCATTTATTGCAATTCTATGTATTTTGACATGGCTTAGGGTTTTGACTAAGGTGGACAATTAAAAAAGTATAAGTATTCAGGATGGTTTGAACATTAAATGAACACCCAAAATTGGACGACTTTGTTACTTTGTGGAGATGAAAATTGGCAAAAATTATATTTCAGGGCTGGAGCATGTAATATCCAATGCTTATTTGTATGACTTATTAAAAACTGTCCACGAATGGCTGCAAAAGAAATACATAGCCTCATAGGAATATCATATTTTTAAATATGTGATTACACTGGCAAAATTGGAAAGAAGTGGAATAATAAAATAAGCGTGAGGAATAATGGTAATGTCTTGCTGACAAGTACACTAATTACCTTATATTTTAGCCTATTGTGAAGAATGAGAATTGTTCCATTGATCAGGTAAATAAAGTAAATAGATAATAAAATCTCCTGAAGACAAGATTACATAAATCTGCCCCTACACCCTGACCAAAAAACTGTTCTATTTATTATCCCCCCTCTAGAAGCAAACTTAAACTTTTGGATTCACAATCTGTTTGACAAAATTATTTTCATAGTTACAAATCAGTGTACTCTACCAAAGTTCCCTGATACAACATACTGTAGGTCTGTCTGCTGCCTTTTCGTTGTCACAGCCTAAATGTCAATCCTCAAACGAGGGGACTAATGCACGTGTGGATTACAATGACTTTAGTACATGCTGTCAAAAGGCTGCGTTCTGCAATAGGGACGGGAGTAACAGCAACCTTTGTGTTATCCCAGGAGGCGACGTTGGCTCCCTCTGCTGGGAATACGGGAGCTGGGCACCCCGACACGGACCGCTCTAAGGGGAGGAAATTAGAGGAAAGTGCCATAGATCACCACCACTCTAAGAGAATCCTTGCAGCATAATAGCTGATACCTCAGGTTCTAGGTAATTTAGATAGGGTTCCCATACTTTGTAGAACTGATCTGTTTTAGAATGCAATGTACATGTCAGATATTCCAGAGGCACCCATTCAAATAGTATCTTATGCCAATCTTTAATAGAAGGAACCTTATCACTAATYCACTKTAAAAGGATGTTTTTCCTCGCTGCAAAGGTAAGGATGTTGTAAAGCCTCCTCTTACCCACAGAAGTAACATGCCTACTAGGGAGACCCAACAGTAAAGAAACTGGATCCAATTCTAGATCAACCCCTAGGATCTTTTCAATTTCTTGCAGAACACCAGACCAGTATCTTTGTATTTTGGTACATGACCATAAACAATGTGTTAGGGTGCCTGTATCAGTTAAGGCACTTCCGGGTTGGAGCGAGTAGTCGCATTTCGCTTCGCTCCACAGGTAGTATTACATTTCATTTCATTACAGTACAACGGTTTGATTTGTTTGATCTTAGCAATTTTTTCTTAGCTAGCTACATAGCCGTCTTTGTATCAAAGATAATTGTGTAGTTTAGAGTAATTATCGAGGTTAGCTAGCCAGCTATTTTCGTCCTTCTAACGTAGTCAACACTGCTAGCTGCTAGCTAGCCAGCTAGCTAACTTCTACCGAATAGCAGCACTGTAGGAACTATTACATTACAACGGAACGACTTGATTAGTGTAGTGTTAGCTAGCTACATAGTTGTCTTTGCTGTCTTTGTATCTAAGATAATTGTGTAGTTTAGAGTAATTATCGAGTAATTATCGAGGTTAGCTAGCGCCGCCGTTAGCTAGCGCCGCCGTTCTCCTACCTAGTCAACACTGCTAGCAACACTGCTAGCTCGCCAGCTAGCCAACTATCATTTTAGTCAATAAGATTTTTTGCAACGTAAGCTTAACTTTCTGAACATTCGAGACGTGTAGTCCACTTGTCATTCCAATCTCCTTTGCATTAGCGTAGCCTCTTCTGTAGCCTGTCAACTATGTGTCTGTCTATCCCTCTTCTCTCCTCTCTGCACAGACCATACAAACGCTTCACACCGCGTGGCCGCTGCCACTCTAACCTGGTGGTCCCAGCGCGCACGACCCACGTGGAGTTCCAGGTCTCCGGCAGCCTCTGGAACTGCCGATCTGCGGCCAAAAAGGCAGAGTTCATCTCAGCCTATGATTCCCTCCAGTCCCTCGACTTCTTGGCACTGACGGAAACATGGATTACCACAGATAACACTGCTACTCCTACTGCTCTCTCCTCGTCTGCCCACGTRTTCTCGCACACCCCGAGAGCTTCTGGTCAGCGGGGTGGTGGCACTGGGATCCTCATCTCTCCCAAGTGGACATTCTCTCTTTCTCCCCTGACCCATCTGTCTATCGCCTTCCTTGAATCCCATGCTTGTTCCACAGGTTACCAGCCCTTTCAAGCTTAACATCCTTATCAATTATCGCCCTCCAGGTTCCCTTGGAGAGTTCATCAATGAGCTTGAACGCCTTGATAAGTTCCTTCCTGAGGATGGCTCACCTCTCACAGTTCTGGTGACTTTAACCTCCGCACGTCTACCTTTGACTCATTCCTCTCTGCCTCCTTCTTTCCACTCCTCTCCTCTTTTGACCTCACCCTCTCACCTTCCCCCCTACTCACAAGGCAGGCAATACGCTTGACCTCATCTTTACTAGATGCTGTTTTTCCACTAATCTCATTGCAACTCCCCTCAAGTCTCCGACCACTACCTTGTATCCTTCTCCCTCTCGCTCTCATCCAACACTTCCACACCTGCCCCCACTCGGATGGTATCGCGCCGTCCCAACCTTCGCTCTCTCTCCCCCGCTACTCTCTCCTCTCCTATCCTATCATCTCTTCCCTCTGCTCAACCTTCCCAACCTATCTCCTGATTCTGCCTCCTCAACCCTCCTCTCCTCCCTTTCTGCATCCTTTGACTCTCTATGTCCCGCTATCCTCCAGGCCGGCTCGGTCCCTCCCCTCTGCTCCGTGGCTCGACGACTCATTGCGAGCTCACAGAACCGGGCTCCGGGCAGCCGAGCGGAAATGGAGGAAAACTCGCCTCCCTGCGGACTGGCATCCTTTCACTCCCTCCTCTCTACATTCTCCTCTTCTGTCTCTGCTGCTAAAGCCACTTCTACCACTCTAAATTCCAAGCATCTGCCTCTAAACTAGAAGTTCTTTGCCACCTTCTCCTCCCTCCTGAATCCCCCCCCTCCTCCCTCTCTGCGGATGACTTCGTCAACCATTTTTGAAAAGAAGGTCGACGACATCCGATCCTCGTTTGCTAAGTCAAACGACACCGCTGGTTCTGCTCACCCTGCCCCTAACCCTGTGCTTTGACCTCTTCTCCCCCCTCTCTCTCCAGATGAAATCTCGCGTCTTGTGACGGCCGGCCGCCCAACAACCTGCCCGCTTGACCCTATCCCCCTCTCTCTCTCCAGACCATTTCCGGAGACCTTCTCCCTTACCTCTCACCTCGCCGCAATTCAAACTCATGCTTGACCGCTGGCTACGTCCCTTCCGTCTTCAGAGAGCGAGAGTTTGCCACGCCTTCTGAAAAAACCTAGACACTCGATCCCTCCGATGTCAACAACTACAGACGATATCCCTGTCTTTCTTTTTCCTCTTCCCAAAAAACACTCATTGAACGTGCCGTCCTTGGCAGCTCTCCTGGCTATCCTCTCTCAGAATGACCTTCTTGATCCAAATCAGTCAGTTTCAAGACCTAGTCATTCAACTGAGACTGCTTCTTCTCTGTGTCACGAGGCGCTCCGCACTGCTAAAGCTAACCTCTGTCTCTGCTCTTGCATCCTTTCCTAGATGCCTATCCGTTTGCCTTTTGATCCTGTGAAACCATCAGATCCTCCTCTCCACCCTCTCCGAGTTTGGGCCATCCCGGCAGCGGCCCACGCTTGGGAGTTGCGTCCTACCTCGACAGGTCGCTCCTACCAGGTGGCGTGGCGAGAATCTGTCTCCCGCACCACGTGCTCTCACTCAGTTGTGTCCCCCGCAGGCCTGTTCTAGCGTCCGATTATCTCGCTATATCACCAAGTTATTGCCTTGGCATATTCTCCATGGTCTTCCTATATTGCTATGCAGACGACACACAATTAATTCTTCTCCTTTCCCCTTTCTTGCTGAACCAGGTGGCGAATCGCATCTCTGCATGTCTGGCAGACATATCAGTTGTGGATGACGATATCAACCACCTCAAGCTGAACTCGGCAAGAGCAGAGCTGCTCTTCCTCCCGGGAAGGACTGCCCGTTCCATGATCTCGCCATCACGGTTGACAACCTCCATTGTGTCCATCCTCCCAGATGCTAAGAACCTTGGCGTGATCCTGGACAACACCCTGTCGTTCTCAACTAACATCAAGGCGGTGACCCGTTCCTGTCAGGTTATGCCTCTACAAACATTCGCAGAGGTACGACCCTGCCTCACACAGGAAGCGGCGCAGGTCCCTAATCCAGGCACTTGGTCATCTCCCGTCTGGATTACTGCAACTCGCTGTTGGCTGGGCTCCCTGCCTGTGCCATTAAACCCCTACAACTCATCCAGAACGCCGCAGCCCGTCTGGTGTTCAACCTTCCCAAGTTCTCTCAGCGTCACCCCGCTCCTCCGCTCTCTCCACTGGCTTCCAGTTGAAAGCTCGCATCCACTACAAGACCATGGTGGCTTGCCTACGGAGCTGTGAGGGGAACGGCACCTCCGTACCTTCAGGGCTCTGATCAGCCCTACACCCAAACAAGGGCAGCTGCGTTCATCCACCTCTGGCCTGCTCGCCTCCCTACCTCTGAGGAAGTACAGTTCCCGCTCAGCCCAGTCAAACTGTCCGCTGCTCTGGCACCCCAATGGTGGACCAAACTCCCTCACGACGCCAGGTCAGCGGAGTCAATCACCACCTTCCGGAGACACCTGAAACCCCACCTCTTTAAGGAATACCTAGGATAGGATAAAGTAATTTTCTAACCCCCCCCCCTTAAAAGAGTTAGATGCACTATTGTAAAGTGGTGTTCACTGGATATCATAAGGTGAATGCACCAATTTGTAAGTCGCTCTGGATAAGAGCGTCTGCTAAATGACTTAAATGTAAATGTAAATGAGAAGAGGAAGAGGGGCTAAAAGCATGTCTGCGATTTGGGGATATATGCAATCTGTGTATTATTCTTAATTGGATTG
Source organism: Salvelinus sp. IW2-2015 (assembly GCF_002910315.2). Taxonomy (NCBI): domain Eukaryota; kingdom Metazoa; phylum Chordata; class Actinopteri; order Salmoniformes; family Salmonidae; genus Salvelinus; species Salvelinus sp. IW2-2015. Next base: position 18,405,386 of record NC_036860.1, on the reverse strand, counting down.
CTCTAGTACGATTACATATAGATATTGTTTTTGCATATCTCCAAATGTCCTCCCACATCTCTTCGTCAATAGTAAAAGACAATTCTTTCTCCCACACTTGTTTCACCCTTTGTGTGTCGACAGCAGAAAAGGACCTTAAAGCATCATAAAACAGACTTACAGACATTTTCCTTTGTGGGAAAAAAAGCATTCTTTCAATGACAGACATATCAGGGTTACCAATTAAGGTGGTGCTCTTCACAATATAATGTCTTACTTGTAGGAAGCGGAAAAAGTCCTGCTTTGGGAGTCAATATTTCTCCACCATCTGCTCAAATGACAATAAAATCTTATCAGCAAATAAGTCATTTAGTCTGCGTATGCCCTTATTAAGCCAAAAGTTAAAGCCAGCATCCAGCAATCCTGCACCAAAATCTGGGTTGTTAARAATTGGGGTAAGAGCAGAGGTTACTTTGGACCTTCCCAGGAAGTGCTGAACTGACCTCCATACTTCGAGTGTGTTAAGTGTAATAGGATTATTGCAGTGATCTTCTACAGACTTGAAACTTCTGAAAAATAAAGATCCTGTAAGGGGTATTTTGAAAGAGAAGTCTCAATGTCTAACCAAATAGAGGAGTCATCGTTTGTGATCCAATCAGAAATATAACATAGGTGGGCACACCACTGATAGAACCTGATATTGTGCAGATCCAAGCCCCCCATAGAACTTGGCAGCTGCAATATTGCCATCTTAAGTCTTGGCTTGCGTTTACTCCATATAAAGGAACTTAGCCATCCATTTATATCCTTTATTACCTTATTGGAGAGTAATACTGGGATCATTTGGATTGGGTAAAGTAGTCTAGGTAAAATGTTCATTTTCAAGAGGGATATTCTACCCAACCAAGAAATCGGGAGAGAGTTCCAGCGCTCCAGATCCTGTCTTATTGTATCAAACAAGGGAACAAAATTGGCTTTGTACATTTGCTGGAATTTAGGAGTTACAAATATACCCAGATACGTAAAACCTGAGGGAGACTATTTAAAAGGGAAGGGGGGAGAAGTATTAGGTACAGAGTGAAGGTTACCAAGTGGCATAGCCTCTGATTTAGTTAAGTTAATCTTGTAGCCTGAGAATTTGCTGAATAATTCAATAATATTAATAAGAGATGTAGTTGAAGTCTCGGGACTAGAGATGAATATCAGGACATCATCAGCATACAAGCTTATTTTATGGTGAACATCACCAATGAGCAGCCCCTGTATAGCAGGCGTTACCCTAATGGCCTCGGCCAGTGGTTCCATAACGAGTGCAAATAGGAGAGGGGACAAAGAACAGCCCTGTCTGGTACCTCTGTATATAGAGAAGCTATTTGACCTTAGCCCATTAGTAAGGACAGCAGCCTGAGGATCATCATATAAAACTTTCACCCATTTTATAAAGTTGTCCCCTAGACCAAATGTATTTAGAGCAAAGAATAGGTAAGACCACTCCACACGATCAAATGCTTTCTCAGCATCTAGGGAGAGCACAAGACCATCCCTAGCACTTTGTTGGTAGGCTTGAATTACATTAAGATGCCGCCTGACATTGTTGCATGACTAATGAACCACAATTAGTGGCAGTGAGTCCTCTAATCTTGTGGCTAGAATTTTAGAAGGCAATTTTCTATCCACATTCAGAAGGGAAATTGGTCTGTACGAGGAACAAGACTCTGGACATTTTCCCTTTTTGAGAATAAGTGATATGTTGGCTTCTCTCAGCGTTTGAGGGAGCTGGTCATTTGAAAATGAGTGGTTAAACATATCACGCAATGGCTCAAGGATCAGGCCATGGAACTCTTTATAGAACTCACTACAAAACCCGTCTGGTCCTGGGGCCTTACCATTTTGCAGATTCTTAAATGTGAACATGATCTCTTCCTCGGTAATAGGGGCATTAAGGAGAGACCTCTGTTCTTCGGAGATAGTAGGGAGCTCAATCTTAGAAAATAAGTTCTCCATTAATTTGGGTGCATCATTTGGCAGTTCTGAGGCATAAAGATTTGCATAACATTTCTTAAATGAGTCATTTATCTATTTATTTTCATATAAATGATTGCCATCAGAATCAGTAATAGTAGCAATTGACTGTGAGTCAGCTCTCTTTTTAGCTTTCCTGGCTTATCGCCATGTTCATATAGCTTTTGCCTGACTAATCTAATTTTATTTTCAGCGTCCTGTGTTAGGAGAGAGTCCAACGTTGATCTAAGAACTGATATTTCCTTTAATAGGGCAGGAGTGGGAGTTTTAATATAGTCCTTCTCTTTAGTTCCTAATTCACCCTCTAACGTTTTTTGCTTTTCACGCTTTTCCYGCCTCTTAGTGGCTGTGTATGACAATATCAGACCCCAGGCGTACGCTTTACAGGTTTCCCAAAGGAGTGAGGGGTTATCTGTTGATTGAGCGTTAATAGAGAAAAATGCTTTAAACTCTGTAATAAAATATGATGTGAATGTATGGTCTTTAAGGATGGTTGTATTCAACCTCCAATGTCTTGACAGATTGAATGCCCCGTTGAGTTTTATGTCCAGGATCACCTCTGCATGATCAGATATGACTATGCTTCCTATCCTAGCGGATAAAACAGACTGCAAAGACGTCCTGGGCATAAAAAAGTAATCTATTCTAGTCTGACATCCACGAGGTGCAGAGAAAAAAGTGAACTCTCTGTTGGAGGGATGAAAGGCTCTCCAAACATCAGCATACCCCAGATCATCACAAATAGCTTTAAGTGACTTAGCTCGAGGAGAGAGTGAAGCTATACCGCTGGGAAACTTATCAATAAGGGGGTTCAACAAACAATTAAAATCTCCTCCAACCACTGCAGTGTCTGAGTTTAATTCTGAAAAGTCTAGAAATACCTTAGTGAGGAAATCAGGGGGGTGGGCAGGGGGGAAGTAAATATTCATTATGGAGATGTTCTGCCCTTGTAAAGTACCATTAATTATAACAAAGCTACCAAATTTATCTTTCACACAATTCAAGACCTTAAGTGGTAAGTTCTTTTTCACAAGAATTGCTACACCTCTACTTCTGGATGTAAATGATGAGAAAAACACTTGACCAAACCCCCCCTGTTGTAATTTCAGATGCTCCTTTATCATCCAAATGAGTTTCTTGCAACAGGGCAATATCAATATTTTCTTTTTTCAAAAAAGACAATACCTTCTTCCTTTTAATGGGGTTATGGCTCCCTCTAATGTCTGTTACCTGCCATTGCACCTTGACCATTCAATATCCAGACTGAATCCTACTGTAAAAGTGGGGTGGTACCTTTTTCCATGTGTTGAACTCTCTTCTATCTCACCGAGCATAAACAAACGATATGAACCCTGAACTCGGACTATACTAAACCCCAAAATTAAACATGTAAAGATCCAAAAGGGGGTTTTCCCACTAGCTAACATGCAGGGGATTTCAACTTTCCAATGTAGACTCTTAAGTCTGCATTGCCACTCAATAGCCTCATCCTTTATATATATGGAAATGAAAATCAATAGAAGAAGGTTGATGAGGCTCTTCCACCTAAAATCAAGCCTGGGCACCAATATAGATTCACCCATATCTCAGCCTGAGCTATAGCGGCAGTTACTTTAGCAAGCTAGCATGACTGAACAAAGAGGAAACAAATGCCTGCATGTGGTTTTGGAATGACCCGTGACATGGTTTATGAACAGGGCCTAAAAACTACGTTTTTGGTCCACCAGTCACTGTGGCAGGTGAGTAAAATCTACCAAACACTTAGAATCCTTACCAGCCATAATAAAGTTCTTGGTTGTTTTTTCAGGTTTCGGGTTCCACCACATTCTTTCAGGTTTTCTCTTTAAAAATCACACTTTTAATAGAAAAACTACTAAATTGGATGTTCTAAGTCAACAAAAATGCTTAAACCACATCAGGAATTCCTTTTGAGATCTGGGGAAGAAAAACAAGTTGCCCTTAAATTTGTCTGGATACTGCATGCACAATAGCAGAGTTTGCTAAACAAAAGACCACCTGATTGATAAAAATCATGATATGATACCATTCTGCCAGGTAAGCCTACTTTGCAGTTAACATTTAATTTGGACAGTTTTATGGGAAATAAATGTTTTGGCATCGCTAATTGACAAAACAAAGTGGAAGCATTCCTATGCCTTTACGTCTTCAGAAAGTTGCAAGAAATACAAATCACTGATGCATTCTTTAATATTCTTTACATGTAGCTAAGCTTTGGATTTAACAAATCTGCGCTTGCTTTTTTCTCTAGGGCACTGGGAAACAACTGCACAGTGAAGCCCATCATTTCCACAATTATTATCTGGGTGATTTTTTTCCTGGTTGCACTGGTGCTCCCAACTTAAAATGTCAGGTCGCACAACAAAATACACTATATATACAAAAGTATGTGGACACCCCTTCAAATTAGTGGATTTGGCTATTTCAGCCACACCCGTTGCTGACAGGTGTATAAAATCAAGCACACAGCCATGCAATCTCCATAGAAACGTTGGCAGTAGAATAGCCTTACTGCAGCTCTCAGCGACTTTCAACGTAGCACTGTCATAGGATGCCACCTTTCCAACAAGTCAGTTTGTAAAATGTCAGCCCTGCTAGAGCTACCCCGGTCAACTATAAGTGCTGTTATTGTGAAGTGGAAACGTCTAGGAGCAACAACAGCTCAGCCGCAAAGTGGTAGGCGACACAAGCTCACAGAACAGGGCAGTCCAGAGAATGCTGAAGCACGTAAAAATCATCTGCCCTCGGTTGCAACACTCACTACTTAGTTCCAAACTGCCTCTGGAAGCAACGTCAGAACAAGAACTGTTCGATGAGAGCTTCATGAAATGAGCAGCCGCACACAAGCCTAAGATCACCATGCGCAATGCCAAGCGTCGGCTGGAGCTGTGTAAATCTCGCTGCCATTGGACTCTCGAGCAGTTGAAATGCGCTCTCGAGTGATGAATCATGCTTCACCATCTGGCAGTCCAACAGACAAATATGGGTTGCCAGGAGGACTCTACTTTCTCCATGGGGCAGGTAGTGTCCTCCTGGCATCCGCCAACTGTAAAGTTTGGTGGAGGAGGCATAATGGTCTGGGGCTGTTTTTCATGGTTCGGTCTTAGTTCCAGTGAAGGGAAATCTTAACGCTATAGCATGCAATGACAATTTAGACTATTCTGTTCTGGCAACATTTCAGGGAAGGCCCAAAGCAAGCTCCATACAGAAACAGTTTGTGGAGATTGGTGTTGAAGAACTTTACAAGCATGGCCAGTGCCCTGACCTCAACCCCATTGAAAATCTTTGGGATGAATTGGAACGCTGACTGCGAGCCAGGCCTAATCGCCCAACCTCACTAATGCTCTTGTGGCTGAATGGAAGCAAGTCACCACAGCAACGTTTCAACATCTAGTGGAAAGCCTTCCCAGAAGGGTGGAGGCTGTTATAGCAGCAAAGGGGGGAACCAACTCCATATTAATGCCCATGATTTTGGAATGTTTGATGAGTAGGTGTCCACATACATTTGGTTATGTAGTGTATCTAGGAGCATATGCAACCAAAATGGTTGCACTTTAGAGCCCTGGTCGAGTATTGAGAATATACAATTAACTGCCTTTGAACGTGACATTCCTGGAGGTAACCGCCCTGTCACCGTCACAGCATAGACACCTGGCTTGAAGTTACCTGAACAAGAAAAAGTGAAAACTAACATAATAGCACTACAACAGAATGAAATGAAACTTCAAGGTGACGTTTGAAAGAAAGTCATAGTCCAACAGGAATAACCGTGACAACAAACGTACTGATTCTCTGCCACTTGGCCACCCAGCTGTCCTCTGGACTCATCTGGGCTATCACCCTGTAAACAGAGACAAAACAGTTTAACACACACTCACTGTCCAGAACTGTCCATCTCCGAAAAGTAATCAATTACAAGTAGAGAGCTTACCCATCAAACGAGGAACTTGTACACTCATATACCATCTCTCGATTCCCCTTCATCTGAAGGTACGACTCACAGTTGTCACAGCCATCATATTCAAACTGGTCAATAGTCTGTGTAGGGACAAGAGAAAGATGGATTGAATAATTACACATATCTGGATCCTGCTGGTGAGAGGCCAACTCTGCAGCCTATCCAACACCGTGGAGTCTTCAGGAGGACCATTCGTTCCCTTAACCCTTTTGCCAGCCTCTACATATGAAATTCTCTGGACTGCCCTGACTCAGGCAACCTCATTCTCTTTCGTCCTCTTCGGACATTTCAAAGATGTAGCTTCTTGGTTCCCACCACAATTGCAACACTTCAACATGATCTTCCTTTTCAACATGATCTTCTTTTTGTACAACTTCCACATCTTAGCTTCTCTGTATTACAGACACTTGACACATGTCCAAAAGCCATACTAAGATTACACTGCATCTATCTTGGGACGAACGCTCGGACATGATGATTCACATACACTAACTTCACCCAGGCAGGGAGGGATTCCATATCAAAAACAGTAGAACAGACAGACTCTTTACTTTTACTCCAATCACCACACAATTAATCCGACGTACATAAACCACTCCAAGGATATTCTTAATTTGTTCAACATTGACGTCCCACAAGACGCCAGATATTACCCCCTTTACAGGTGCCCTGCTCTGAAGAGCAACGCACAACATGGCATATTTATCGAAATGGGTGAGACTCGCCACACGTTCCTTCTGAAGCCCACTTCTCGTGATCCTCACAGCCTTTACTTTACCCCACCACCTCTTCCACCAGTTTGGATATCTGAAACAGGTTTCTCAAGTTTGGTATTTCATCCAGTTGCTCATCCTCAAAAAAATGCACTCCTACAAGATAAATGGGGACTCCAGCTGAGCTCTTCATTTTGTTCTCCAACACAACTTTGGTTCGTTTCCCATTTTTTGAGCCCACACTAGAGGTAAAAATAGTGCCTGCAGTCCTGACGGATCATAAAGTCATATGGCTGACTGTAAGAATGTGCAGTAATGATGATAATAAATACTCTGGTGGTTATTGGAAATTAAATAACTCATTGTTATTGCATGATGATTTAAAAAATGTGATTAACCTCTAACGAGTCTCCCTCCCGGATCCGGGATCCTCCTCATCAAAAAAGTTGACTAGCATAGCCTAGCCTAACGGGACAGGGATATCATATAATATAATTTCATGAAATCACAAGTCCAATACAGCAAATGAAAGATAAACATCTTGTGTATCCAGCCATAATTTCCGATTTTTTAAATGTTTTACAGCGAAAACACAATATGTATTTAAATTAGCTCACCACAATAGCCAAACACACAACGCCATGTTTTCATCATGTTTCCACCGCATAGGTAGCTTTCACAAAACCCACAAATAGAGATAAAATTAATCACTAACCTTGAACAACTTCATCAGATGACAGTCTTATAACATCATGTTATACAAATCGTAGTTTTACATTGCAGCCACCATCACAAATAGCACCAAAGCAGCCAGAATAATTACAGACAGCAACGTTGTCTGGTTTTAGAATGTCCATTTCTTCTGTCGAATTAGCAACTTTGGCTAGCATTGTGGCGCGAACATGCCCATCAACTCTTGGCGCCTGGAACGAAAAATTCCAAACTTCCCAATAAACGTCGAATAAACTGGTCAAACTCGGTTGAAAATCCTACTTTATGATGTTCTTCTCATATGTATCCAATAAAATCAGAGCCGGAGCAATTCGTCGTGTATACCGAACGCTTTTCAGAAGACAATGTGAGGTTCCCCGGCGCGTAGTTGAAAACTGACAAAAGAGCGGACCTGTCACTCCAAAAGCTCTTATTCGGCCTCACATCAAGCTAGACACCCCAGTCAACCTTCTACTGCCTGTTGACATCTAGTGGAAGGCGTATGAAGTGCATACAGATCCATAAATAAAAGCCAATTGAATAGGCATGCCCTGACACAGAGCTTCATTTTCAGAATTTTCACTTCCTGTATGGAAGTTTGCTGCCAAATGAGTTCTGTTTTACTCACAGATATAATTCAAACAGTTTTAGAAACTTCAGAGTGTTTTCTATCCAATAGTAATAATAATATGCATATTGTATGATCTAGAACAGAGTACGAGGCCGTTTAATTTGGGCACGATTTTTTCCAAAGTGAAAACAGCGCCCCCCTATTAAGAAGAATCTAATTTCTGTTTACTGGAATTTAGCTACCTCTAAGCAGAATATGGGAAATATTGGGAACTGCTGAAATTTAAAATCCTTTCAGCCTGTATTACTTATGGGAAACGGCTTGCTTTAAGAAGGAGATGTGAGGTAGTTGTGCTCTCTAAGAAAATTGCTGACATCACAGAGATTGAGCATCTTGATCTTAATGAGAAAGCTAGAGGAGCCTTCATAAAATCCAGAAAACAATGGCTTGAAAAAGGCGAAAAGAACAGTAGATACTTTTTTAATTTGGAAAAGAGGAGAGGGGAAATCAACACACTTTGAAAATGTAAGATTAATGGGGTAACCTCTAAGGATAGAGAGTTGTTATCAGACTTTAGCACTAAGTTTTATGAGAATCTTTAGTCCTTAGATAACAGTTTTAGTGACTCTAAGGATCTCCTTGATTTTATAGAGAATTGTGGTATCCTGGGAGGTCTATCCCAAGGGTTGGTGATAGAGGGGAGGTACGTGCCGCAACGTTGTCTCCCTCTGCTGGGAGTACACGGGCTGGGTACCCCGACTCTGATGGCCCAAGTAGAGGTAATTAGGGGAGAGTGCCAACCAGCCGTGCAGGCCACATAAATTGAGCACTGTGGCACACTGTAAGGGAAGACAGAGAGACAGACACGGAGCAGAATCTGAGAAGAAGGACCGAGCCAAACCTAAGTTATTTTGTTATGTTTATTTTGTTGCCTAGTAAAGTCGTGTTTTCTGACTACAACATCCCTGTTTCTATGTTAATCTGTCCCTGTCTCAATGCACGCTCAACCCAACACCCCACGGTTTACCACATATGGTGGAGAATAAGGGCACCTCAGTAACTTTGGGTGCCATGGGTTCGAGAGTACGGAGATTACCATGGAGGAACTAGTGGCTCAGTTTATCCTCAGCCAGCAGAAGCAACAGGCTCTCCAGGAGCAAGCGCTAGACAAGCAGCGCTAACAACACCTCAGACTGGTAGCGGAAGTAGCCCAGTTGAAGGGTGGGATGGCTCAGGAGTCTAGCCCGAATCAGTTCCTGGTCAAGTTAATGGAGGAAGATGACGTGGCGATGTATTTGTGCACCTTCGAGAGGACTGCGCAGAGGGAAGGATGGCCCAAGCCCAAGTGGGCCAGCCTTTTGGCACCCTATCTCTCTGGGAAGGCCCAGAAGTCCCACTTCGACTTGAACGCCGACCAGGCAGCGAATTATGAGGGACTCAAACGTGAGCTCCTGAGCTGTTATGGATACAGCCTCGCACGCTGTGCCCAACTGGTCCACCATCTCCCCCCGCGCTCAGATGAACGACCTGATGCGCCTGACCAAGGGCTGGCTACTGACCGACGTACCGTCCCTCCCGATAATCAATAAGGTCATCCTGGATCAGTACATTCGGGCCCTCCCATGCGAGATGAGGAAGCATGCAGAACCCCCAGAGCCTGAAGGAATTGCTGACCGTGGTAGAAACCCACCAGAACACCCAGGACCTGCTGAAAGGGGCCCGGGCGGAGAGAGTGGACACGGGGAGGGGGAAGAAAAGCACCGAGAGAGGTGAGGGGCTGAAGGGGGCCCGGACGGAACCAGCTGAGGCCGTGAAACAGGAGGGCAACCCAAACCAATGACGACGTTCACTGCTGGACCTAGATCAGAGGCACTCCGGGGGACTATACCACTACCGGGTTCTTCCTTTCGGGCTCCACGGGGCCCCAGTGACCTTTCAGGAATTTCATAGATCACATCCTGCGCCTGCACTGTGAGTACGCTGCTGCTTATTTGGATGTAATAATTGTGCAATGACAGCTTGGAGTCCCATCTCTGTAGGTGACAGGTGGTGAGGAATGTGCTAAGGGGTCTACCCCGGGGGTTGGTGATAGAGGGGAGGTATGTGCTGCGACGTTGGCTCCCTCTGCTGGGAGTACACAGGCTGGGCACCCCGACGCTGATGACCCAAGTAGACGTATTTATGGAAGAGTTATTTTGTTATGTTTATTTTGTTGCCTAGTAAAGTTGTGTTTCTGACTAGAACCTCACTGTCTTTGTGTTAATCTCTGCATGCTCAACCCAACACCCCACAGTTTACCACAGAATGAACTTGCTTAGTGAAGAATTCAATCGGTCTGTTGGGTCTCCAAGTTGTGATGGATTCATCTCTGAATTTTACAAAACCTTCTCTGAAGAAATAGTACATTTTTTACTTGAAACCTTTAAGGAGACTATAAAGAAGGGATAACTACCTGCCTCTCTGAAGCAAGGGGTTATTACTCTTGTACAGTACCTAAACCACACAAGGATCTCTTAATTATTGATAATTGGTGTCCAATCACATTCCTAAATAACGATTACAAAATTATATCCTCAACCTTTGCGGAAAGGTTAAAGTCACGCTTGAATGATCTGATTTGATGAATGTCAATCAGGGTTTATGAAAGGGCGCCATATATTTTATAATCTGAGGCTGGTGTTAGATTTGGTTGAGTATTGTGATCTATCAGAGGACTTCCCTATTATCTTAATTTGGGATTTTCAGAAAGCTTTTGATACCGTAAGTCTCTATTTTATCTTTGATTGTCTTAAGGATTTGAAGTTTGGAAATGTTGTTGTTGATGCTATTAGAACACGGTATAATGGTGGCAATAGCTGTATCAAACTCTGTCATGGAACATCCTCAAGGTTTAACATTTTACAAAGGAATACGATAAGGTTGTCTAATCTCACCTTTTTTATTTTGTTAGTATCGCAAACCTTATGCTCATTTAGTTTATCAAGGTCAATTTGAAGGCATTTGATTAATTTGAATCCTGTAACTGAATCGATCAAAAATAAGTTATCCTCATGGTTAGGGAAGGATTTAAGTCTTCAAGGGAGGGTGCTTTTATCCAAAGCTGAGGGGCTATTTATTTTACTAGGCAAGTCAGTTAAGAACAAATTCTTATTTTCAATGACGGCCAAGGAACAGTGGGTTAACTGCCTTGTTCAGGGGCAAAACGACAGATTTTTACCTTGTCAGCTCAGGGATTTGATCTGGCAACCTTCCGGTAACTAGTCCAATGCTCTAACCACTTGGCTACCTGCCACTATCTTGTGCATCCTATCTTTTTTCATCTATTGACATTCCCAAATCCACTTGCTGTACGTTAGGCTATTGTACAACTTCATATGGAAAAACAAGCCACATAAGATAAAAATATGTTCTCACCAACAGGGTTTGTGATGGTGGTCTAAATGTCTTAGACTTCACTCTCTTTAATTAGATATCAAAAGTCAACTGGGTTAAAAGGTACTTCAAAAATCCTCATTTTGTTCTTCAGAAGTTCAGAGGGCTTCATTTTTTACTACAATGTCCTTATAATTATTATATATATAACCAGGCAAGTCAGTTAAGAACACATTGGGCACTGTGCCAATTGTGCGCCGCCCTATGGGACTCCCAAAAACGTCCAGATGTGATACAGCCTGGATTCGAACCTGGGATTGTAGTGATGCCTCTTGCACTGAGATGCAGTGCATTAGACCGCTGCGCCACTCGGGTAAACTTCCTGTGATATTAGCGGCTTTTCAAAAGCAGACTTTAATGTGCTGGGCTTTGATGTATAAACAACTTTTCATCCCATTAATGTTTTATATGGAATAATGGGTCGATATTACATAGAAACAAGATGTTATTTTACCGTAATTGGTCCTCAAAAAACATTGTCCTTGTCAGCCAATTAGTTAGTATTATTTGGAATCTATTTAGGATGAGAGAATTTATGGAAAGATACAACTTTGAGGTTTCAAGCAAGGCATATGACACTGTTATAAAAGCTATACCTAGTGGGATATTTTCTACAGGAATTCTATTCCTTCTGCTATATTTTGTTGGGCTTCATCGTTTGATGTAAATAGGCATCGTGCTTGGCTCAATCCAAACAAATTTATGGTGACCAATAAAGTAAATTCTACCCATGTAATACCTTGATTTCTAAATATACGGTGATTTAAGAAAATATTCAGACCTCTTGACTTTTTCCACATTTTGTTACATTACAGCCTTATTATAAAATTAAAATACAATTATTTTCCCCTCCAGATAACTACACACAATACATTATAATGACAAAGTGAAAACAGGTTTTTAGAAATTTTAGCAAATGTATTAAAAATAACAACTGAAATACCTTATTTACGTAAGTATTTAGACCCTTTGTGTCACGTTCGTCATTATGAATGGACCAAGGTGCAGCGTGGTAGGCGTACATTTTCCTTTATTAAATGAACACCGAACAAAAACAACAAAATCCCAAACGAAACTTGAAGCTAATAATAGTGCTGACATGCAACTATCCATAGACAAGTTCCCACAAAGCACAAATGGGAAATGGCTGCCTAAATATGATCCCCAATCAGAGACAACTATAAACAGCTGCCTCTGATTGGGAACCATAACAGGCCCACATCGACATATAAACGCCTAGATGACCCACCCTAAATCACACCCCGACCTAACCAACATAGAGAATAAAAGCTCTCTATGGTCAGGGCGCGACAGTACCCCCCCCCCCCCCCCATAGGTGCGGACTCCGACCGCAGGGGAGGGTCCGGTTGGGCATCTACCATCGGGGGCGGCTCCGGTGCGGGGCGAAGTACCCACTCCGCTCGCAGATACGTCTTCCTCCATGGCGGCTCTGGTGCGGGGATCGTCGCCGGATATTCCGGACCGCGGACCGTCGCCGGAGGCTCTAGACAACGGACCGTCGCCGGAGGCTCTAGACAGCGGACCGTCTCAGGACACTCTGGACCGCGGACCGTCTCAGGAGACTCTGGACCGCGGACCGTCGCCGGAGGCTCTGGACTGGGACCTGTCGCCGGAATCTCTGGACTGGGACCTGTCGCCGGGAATCTCTGGACTGGGAACCGTCGCCGGAAGCTCTGGACTGGGAACCGTCGCCCGAAAGCTCTGGACTGCGGAACCGTCGCCCGAAGCTCTGGACTGGGAACTGTCGCCGGAAGTTCTGGACTGGGAACTGTCGCCGGAGACTCTGGACTCTGTTGAGGCGCACTGGAGGACTGATGCGTGGGACCAGTACAGGTGGCACCGGGCTGATGACACGCAACTCAGGGCGAGTGCGGGGAGGAGGCACAGGACGTACCTAACTGGGGACACGCACTTCAGGGAGAGTGCCAGGAGCAGGCACAGGACGTACCTGACTGGGGACACGCACTTGAGGGAGAGTGCGAGGAGCAGGCACAGGACGTACTGGGCTGTGGGGGCGCACTGGAGACCTGGTGCATAGAACCGGCCCACATGCTACAGGACAAATGACACACTCCTCAGGATGAGTATAGGAAGCTGGCACAGGTGGCATCGGACAGCTAACACGCTCCTCAGGACGAATGCTGTGCATACTACGCCAAACCAATAGCTCTCTCGCTTCAATCTCCTCCAATTTGTCCAACAACTCCTCTAAGGTCTCTATCTCTCCCCTTCCATTCACTCTCTTCCAATTTGTCCAATAACTCCTCGGTCTCACACCTCAACTTTGCCGACCACCTCGTGTGCCGACCACCTCGTGTGCCCCCCCCAAAAAATATTTTGAGGCAGCTTCTTTGGTTTGCGTCGTGGCCTCGAACCCCGGCGTTGTCGCTCTCCTTCCTTCACCGCTTGCGTCTGCTTCCATGGAAGGCTTTCGTCTCCTGCCATTATCTCCTCCCAAGTCCAGGATGTCTTTACCTCCTGGATATCCTCCCAAGCCCAGGATACCTGTTCCTCCTGTCCACGCTGCTTGGTCCGTTTGTGGTGGGATTTTCTGTCACGTTCGTCAATATGAATGGACCAAGGTGCAGCGTGGTAGGCGAACATTTTCCTTTATTAAATAACACCGAACAAAAACAACAAAATACCAAACGGAACGTGAAGCTAATCATAGTGCTGACATGCAACTATCCATAGACAAGATTCCACAAAGCACAAATGGGATATGGCTGCCTAAATATGATCCCCAATCAGAGACAACGATAAACAGCTGCCTCTGATTGGGAACCATAACAGGCCAATATCGACATATAAACGCCTAGATGACCCACCCTAAATCACACCCCGACCTAACCAACATAGAGAATAAAAGCTCTCTATGGTCAGGGAGTGACACTTTGCTATGAGACTCAAAATTTAGTTCAGGTGCATCCTGTTTCCATTGATCATCCTTGACCACAGTTGACAGTTCATGCCAGAGAAAAAACCAAGCCATGAGGTCGAAGCAATTGTCCGTAGAGCTCCGAGACAGGATTGTGTCGAGGCACAGATCTGGGGAAGGGTACCAAAAACGTTCTGCAGCAATGAAGGTCCTCAAGAACAAGGTGGCCTCGGGGGAGAAGGGCCTTGGTCAGGGAGGTGACAAAGAACCTGATGGTGTAATGGTCTTCGTCGGGCGAAAGAGAGGAGGACCAAAATGCAGCGTGATGATTATCCATTTTAATACGGATACTTGAAACAACGAACAAAAACAATAAACCGACAAATGAACGAAGACGAAACAGTCCCATATAGTAAACACAAACACAAACACAGGAACACCATAACAGGAACAATCACCCACAACCCACAATACAAAACAGGCTACCTAAATATGGCTCCCAATCAGAGACAACGACTGACACCTGCCTCTGATTGAGAACCATATCAGGCCAAACACATAGAAATAGACAAACTAGACATTCAACATAGAATGCCCACTCAGATCACACCATGACCAAACAAAACATAGAAACACACAAAGCAAACTATGGTCAGGGCGTGACAGATGGTCACTCTGACAGAGCTCTAGAGTTCCTCTGTGGAGATGGAAGAACTTTCCAGAAAGACAAACATCTCTGCAGTACTCCATCAATCAGGCCTTTGTAGTAGAGTGGCCCGATGGAAGCCACTCCTCAGTAAAAGGCACATGACAGCCCGCTTGGACTTTGCCAAAAGGCACCTAAAGAATCTCAGAACATAAGAAACAAGATTCTCTGGTCTGAGGAAACCAAGGATTGAACTCTTTGGCCTGAATGCCAAGCGTCACGTCTGGAGGAAACCTGGCACCATCCCTACGGTGAAGCATGGTGGTGGCAGCATCATGCTGAGGGGATGTTTTTCAGTGGCAGGGACTGGGAGACTAGTCAGGATCGAGGCAAAGATGAATGGAGCAAAGTACAGAGAGATCCTTGATGAAAACGTGCTCCAGAGCGCTCAGGACCTCAGACTGGGGCAAAGGTTCACCTACCAACAGGACAACGAGCCTAAGCACACAGCAAAGACAACACAGGAGTGGTTTCGGGACAATCTCTGAATGTCCTTGAGTGGCCCAGTCAGAGCCCGGACTTGAAACCGATCAAACATCTCTGGAGAGACCTGAAAATAGCTGTGCAGTGATGCTCCCCATCCAACCTGACAGAGTGTAATGGCGCTCGTCGGTGGAAGGAGAGGAGGACCAAGGCGCAGCGTGGTACGTATCCATATTTATTAGAATACTCTTCAACAATGAACAAAACAATAAACAGACGAAAACCAACAAAGCTACAGTCCCGAACTAGTGAACATAGAAAAACCAGGAACACACGAACAGGAACAATCACCCACAAAACCCAACACAAAACAGGCTACCTAAATATGGTTCCCAATCAGAGACAATGACTAACACCTGCCTCTGATTGAGAACCATATCAGGCCAAACAAGAAACCCCACATAGAAACAGACAACATTGAAAATACCCACCCAGCTCACGTCCTGACCAACTAAATAAAGACTAAACAAAGGAAATAAGGTCAGGAACGTGACACAGAGGTTGTGAGGATCTGCAGCGAAGAATGGAAGAAACTCTCCAAATACAGGTGTGCCAAGCTTGTAGCGTCATACCCAAAAAATATTAAGGCTGTAACCGCTTCCAAAGGTGCTTCAACAAAGTAAAGGGTCTGAATTCTTATGCAAATGTGATATTTCAGATTTTTATTTAAAATACATTTGCAAAATTTTAAAAAATCAACTGATTTTGCTTTGTCATTATGTGTGTAGATCGATGATTAAATCGTTTTCCCCCCTAAATCTTAGAATAAGGCTGTAACATAACAAAATGTGGAAAAAGTCAAGGGGTCTGTATACTTTCTGAATGCACTATATACCTGATATTAATTAACAGTGAATACAGTTTTTGTGAACCAGAAACTGAATCTATTGAACACTTATTTCGTAATTGTTTACTTAGTGAGGTGTTCTGGACTGATGTGAAACTATAACTTGGCAACAAAATGCATACAACCATTAAAATATCTAAGTTTGACATTATTTATTATTTTACTACACTGATTCCACAATTGAATGTCAGTATGTCATAAATCTCTTTATTTTATTTGGAACATTTTTCATACACAAATGAAAATGTATGAAGAAAAGCCCTGTTTTTTTTACATTTAAAAAAATCTGATTTGGAAAACTATTTAAAATCAGTACAACATATGCAAAACTAAATGTAACAAAAATGTATTCGCTACATGTCTGTATTTTATTTGATATACTGTGGATTTGTGTTATTATTATTATTATACATTTTTTCCTCTCCCTTATTTATATGTGTAATCCCTCTGGCTGTTCAGTTCTTCATGTTTTGCATGTTACTGTTTAATAAAATTGCAGGCCGTTACCATGTGCTACAGTGGGGAGAACAAGTATTTGATACACTGCCGATTTTGCAGGTTTTCCTACTTACAAAGCATGTAGAGGTCTGTCATTTTTATCATAGGTACACTTCAACTGCGAGAGACGGAATCTAAAACAAAAATCCAGAAAATCACATTGTATGATTTTTAAGTAATTAATTTGCATTTTATTGCATGACATAAGTATTTGATCACCTACCAACCAGTAAGAATTCCGGCTCTCACAGACCTGTTAGTTTTTCTTTAAGAAGCCCTCCTGTTCTCCACTCATTACCTGTATTAACTGCACCTGTTTGAACTCGTTACCTGTATAAAAGACACCTGTCCACACACTCAATCAAACAGACTCCAACCTCTCCACAATGGCCAAGACCAGAGAGCTGTGTAAGGACATCAGGGATAAATTGTAGACCTGTACAAGGCTGGGATGGGCTACAGGACAATAGGCAAGCAGCTTGGTGAGAAGGCAACAACTGTTGGCACAATTATTAGAAAATGGAAGAAGTTCAAGATGACGGTCAATCACCCTCGGTCTGGGGCTCCATGCAAGATCTCACCTCGTGGGGCATCAATGATCATGAGGAATGTGAGGGATCAGCCCAGAACTACACGGCAGGACCTGGTCAATGACCTGAAGAGAGCTGGGACCACAGTCTCAAAGAAAACCATTAGTAACACACTACGCCGTCATGGATTAAAATCCTGCAGCGCACGCAAGGTCCCCCTGCTCAAGCCAGCGCATGTCCAGGCCCGTCTGAAGTTTGCCAATGACCATCTGGATGATCCAGAGGAGGAATGGGAGAAGGTCATGTGGTCTGATGAGACAAAAATAGAGCTTTTTGGTCTAAACTCCACTCGCCGTGTTTGGAGGAAGAAGGATGATGAGTACAACCCCAAGAACACCATCCCAACCGTGAAGCATGGAGGTGGAAACATCATTCTTTGGGGATGCTTTTCTGCAAAGGGGACAGGACAACTGCACCGTATTGAGGAGAGGATGGATGGGGCCATGTATCGCGAGATCTTGACCAACAACCTCCTTCCCTCAGTAAGAGCATTGAAGATGGGTCGTGTCTGGGTCTTCCAGCATGACAACGACCCGAAACACACAGCCAGGGCAACTAAGGAGTGGCTCCGTAAGAAGCATCTCAAGGTCCTGGAGTGGCCTAGCCAGTCTCCAGACCTGAACCCAATAGAAAATCTTTGGAGGGAGCTAAAAGTCCGTATTGCCCAGCGACAGCCCCGAAACCTGAAGGATCTGGAGAAGGTCTGTATGGAGGAGTGGGCCAAAATCCCTGCTGCAGTGTGTGCAAACCTGGTCAAGAACTACAGCAAACGTATGATCTCTGTAATTGCAAACTAAGGTTTCTGTACCAAATATTAAGTTCTGCTTTTCTGATGTATCAAATACTTATGTCATGCAATAAAATGCCAATTAATTACTTAAAAATCATACAATGTGATTTTCTGGATTTTTGTTTTAGATTCCTTCTCTCACAGTTGAAGTGTACCTATGATAAAAATTACAGACCTCTACATGCTTTGTAAGTAGGAAAACCTGCAAAATCGTCAGTGTATCAAATACTTGTTCTCCCCACTGTATGTGCTCAAGTTGAAGCCAAATTAGCTTAGCCATTAGCCCAATGTTGATACATGCATCCAGGTATATACTTGGGTGAGTATTTCATTATTATTTAATATGATAATAACATGTATTCAATATGATTGAATACATGTTATTAACACAGTGTGCTCCATTTGATGTAGAAATTGAAAAACGTAATTATTTTGAGACTTCAGGAACTAGCTTGACTGCTATGTTAAACAACTGCATTAATGGTTGCTTTGGTTATCAACAGCCTTGTTGTGGCTATTGTAGTCTTGACTGTAGAAAAACAGGGATCTCTAAAGTTGCCACAGGTGAGGCAGGCAGCATGCAGGCGCATTACCTAATCATTCTGGAACCAATTGGCACGTTCAAGCGAATCACTTTTGTCAAGACGGTGACAATAGTTGGTCAACGCCTTTCAATGTGTGTTGAAATAGGTTATAAAAATTGTCCAACTTGCGACTACATGTCGACTGCATAAAAGTCATGTGATCAAAGGTAATGTTTCTTATAAAGTCGCCTTCAAGTCGCTGCAGTTCTTCTTCTTTGGGATTTGGTTGGCGGATCGCAACCAACTTTTAGGTGTGTACACCACCACCTACTGCACTGGTGTGTGAGGCCATTCACAGCGTACCTACATTCAATTCTTTGATACGGTATTACAAATTGGGGAAAAGAAAAATTGCCCTGCCAACTATTAGCCCTCCCTAAAAAAACACCACCCATTCCACTATTTAAATTTTGAGTTTACATAGAAATATTACACTTTATATACATCACAGGAGACTGAAATGTAATAACACTGTTTGACATAGCTAGAATTTCTGGATTTTCATCGTAAAATTAAAAAAAACATTATTATGATAACATTCCACCCATGAGTCCAAATAAGGTGCTTATGGTCATTGACTGCAGGAAAGGGCTACAAAGCTAACTACTTTCATTAGCTATCAATATGCACTTGATAAGTTGTCACTCTGATTTTGTTTGTTTTTGGATTCTCAAACAGCCGAAAATATGGAGCTCGAAGAAGCACTCCTCACCATCCCCATCAATCACAACAACTTCCCTACGAAACTGCCTGGTGAATAACCCCAAAACTGCCAGGTGAATAACCCCCAAAAATCTATCGATATGTTGGGATCCCTGTGGTGTTTAAAGCAGAGCTGCTGTCACCTCAGAAGCAAATGTCGACACCATCGACTGTTTCAAAACGACCAACTTTACAAGTTTAACCCGCCAGCTGAATCTTTATCGGTTCAGGAAGATGACCCATGGCCCCAGGGGCTCGGGAAAATAATGATTGCTCGACGGACAGGATACAACACCACTTCCACAATCCCAACTTCAAACAAGATCCATCCGAACTGCTGGGGAATCTAAAGAGTGTAACGGCTCTCGTTTGTAGAAGGAAGAGTGGACCAAGGCGCGGTAGGCATGGTAGGCGTGGTAGGCGTGGTAGGCGTACATTGTCTTTTTATTGATGACACCAAAACAAAATAACAAAAAATGAACGCGAACAGTTCTGTCAGGCACAGACACTAAACAGAAAACAAGATCCCACAAAACCCAAAAGGAAAATGACAACTTATATATGATCCCCAATCAGAGACAACGATAGACAGCTGCCTCTGATTGGGAACCACACTCGGCCAAAAACAAAGAAATAGAAAAAATAGACTTTCCCACCCGAGTCACACCCTGACCTAACCAAAGATAGAGAATAATAAGGATCTCTAAGGTCAGGGCGTGACAAAGAGGCTGACAAGCAAAAACAAGGCGAAGATGGAAGCTGCCCAAGAAGTGAACTGTCGGTCCCCCAAAGGTTTCCGGCGACTCATGGCCAATAGTGATGATGGTGGTGAGGAGGAGGTCAAAGTAGAGATTGTTTGTCAATTTGTCAATCATGTCTATACCCTGTATTTAAACCGAAACAATTAACTACAGTAATTTAATTGCCAATAACTCAAAGAACATTCTTATTTGTGCCATAACTTGTGTGCCATAATTTCTCAGCCTTGCTATAATTCGATGTTTCCACAGGTTACATGTTTGTTCGACAGGTACACCGACCATCTCCTTACCAACAGTACAACCAAAGCAGAACCCAGACCATGAAGGAGTATGATCGGATCCCCATCCCACCCCGCGGCTGTATCATGGGTCATGGGGATGCCCCCTCCCCTACGACCATCTACACAGACAAGGGAATCCCCATATCCGTCATCCAAAATCCACAAAGAAATGGTTAATTGGCCACAAAATCAACAGTTTGCAGTGGCAGTCTCAGTCTCCAGAATTGAACCCCATTTGAAAATCTGTGGTTTGAATTGAAGAGGGCAGTCCATGAGCACAGACAAAGGATATCAAGGGCCTGGAAAGATTCTGTATTGAGGAATGGTTTAAGATCCCTCCCAATGTGTTCTCCAATCTCATAAAACATTTTAGAAAAAGGCTGTGTCATTATCCTCGCAAGGGGAGTAAAAAAAAAAAGTAATTTCTTGTTAAACAATCTCTTTCTCTGAGCAATTCTATTATGTTAGTATAAAATTGTATTTTTTTTTTTACATACACTGTGCTGCCATCCTGTTAGAAGGTAACAGATTATTTTATTACAATGGTTAAAATGGATTTTCATCGTGTTCCATGGTGTTATTCGCCCCCAAGTGGAGCTTTCTGGTACTTAGAAAGACTGTACGCAAACAGGAAGTAGAGAATTCGTTCTGCACGCATAGAAGTAGCTAAAAACAACGCTACGGTGCAGGTCTTTCAGTGTAGTTATTTCTTGTCACGCTTCAGCGGAAAATATGTGTTTGTAAGTTCGATTCAAGCATTTAGCTAGTGGTGATAATATTGTTATTGATAGAGTTGCTTACATATCAATGTTGGTTGGTTGCATTTACTCACACAAATTGCAATGCCTTTCATGTATGCCATCAGCTGTATTACTTTGCTCATGTGTCATGCAAAAGAATTGTAAAATATACTATACTGTAGTTTTGTTACTGTTTCTAGTGTAATATGCTTTGCTATTCTACAGAGATGGTTGTACATTATTAGAGTAATTAAAGGAGTTAGCCAATTACCATAGGAGTAACAATTAGCTATATGGTTTGTCATCATGCCAGATGCATGGTACTTTAGCACGTGCTTTGTATTTATGCAACTTCAAATGTATAATGTACAGCTACAGTATGTCGGTGTGAATTGAATACTAAAGTATATTCTTTTCTGTATTTTGCAGTTTCACAACATAAACGTTTTCAATATATTAATTCAAGAAAAGTCACGCCTTGGGAGTTTTATTGAAGACTTAGTTGTTAGCTATCTGTCTAGTTTTGCATGGGAACGCAATTCAAGGGCAGAATATACACTATGGGATCCAATCATTTTGATAATCTTCCTGCGGCCATATATACCAAGACTTATTTGTCTTTTTTTGTTTTTAGTTAAACCACAAGTAACCTTAATGTTTATTCCTCATTTGTTTTAGTTTGACACCAAAAAGTGAAATTTTTACATAATTTTGAAATGCAAAAACGGAACAAATCTATTTTAACCTTGAGTGATTAAAAAATAATTCTCTATCATTATTATGATTAAAATGTGATATAATTAATTGGATATTTGCATTTCATTTATTGTATCATGTAGTTCTTTATATGGGGCCCTCAAAGGTGGATTGTCTACATTCCAGAATCTTCGATCTAAACGAGGTCAAAAAGTGGCGCTTGGCTGTTACCAGGGTTGTCCGCTGGAGGCCGCCCGGTGTCGTCTTTAGTCTGTGGTGTCACTGTGTAGCTCGTGCTCCACCCTCGGTAACAGGCAGTCAGCAGGTAGACGATCAATGAAAGCCCAGGGGAGGGAGACTACGAGAGGCAGGCTTCGGGACTTCGCTTAATGTACAGTGTCTTTTTCCAACTTTTCAATGTTCTTTATGAAGACCAATAACAGTGTTTTAACGACTTGCGTTCCTTCGATTCTACATTTGTTCTACATTTTCAGTATCTTCAGTAAATTACTGGAGTTTAGCGTATATATATTTTTTCGGCAACCGCGGGAAGTATTTCGTTTCAGAATTGTTATAAATTTCAGACGTGGTACTCGGGAAAAGAGACAACTTTTTTGGAAGGTGGCAGGAAGCAAACTGGTTTTAGATGCGTAACAACTTAAGCGGGCGATAGACATGTGAATGCGTCGGCTGCAGAAATGACACGTGATTTCTACTGCTAATTAATTAACTAGTTATAACATGCTATGTAAATAATTTCAACGGTTCCATTGGATTAGCTAGTTAAACATGTTAAAAGTCCGGAATGCTCCGTTGTCAACTTTATGGTGGCATTTTTGTCGATATTTAGTCGCTACAGAGCTTATGAAAGTTACTATAGCATTTCCGTCGTTGTTTACTGTATGGTCGACTGTCATCTTGGAATCAGTCGTATCAACATCAATTTGACTTTGTTCATCTCGGTTTCTGAAGTTCAACAAACCTTGCCATTCGTTTGAAACCTATAGGGATACAGTGCGGTGGGGATAGCCTACATTCACACATCTAGCGTAAAGAATAGTAGGGGGAATTGCTTTTGAGATACTTGTTGCATCTGGAGTCCGTCAGCGAGATTTTACCATTTTTTTCCTTGCTCTGGAAATGTGACATGGAATACCGCTAAATTGGATACATTTTTTAAACCAGACGTAACTGTAGCATGTTTTTAGTGGGTTGGACACATAATTAATTATCAACATTGTTGCAAAAGGTTTTTTGAAATATTGCCAGTGGTTGAATATTACAAGAGCCGGTGTTTTGGAAGTGTCCGGACTGAACCGACTGACAACTTTAACCTGCACGTTGAAAATGAGAACTGGGCTACTGTTTATCTCGTGTAAGGACTGGAGCTCGTGTTGTATGTGAAGAGTGAAATCAATAACTTTTTTCAACTGGAACAAACTTTTAAAGCGGGGTAAGAATTAATCAGAAATCCACAAGACATGCATCCACAAAGACAACATGGCAGTCAGTGAGCCTTAAAACGTTGGATTTAACCCTGTTTTTCGAATAGGTTTCACGAGTTTTTACATTTTAGAACCCACAAAGAGGAGGACCGTTGCTGGGCCATATATTTATTGTCCTGAATCAACTCCGGTTGTTGCCAGCTTTGAAGTCCACGATGTGCGGCCGGAGCCCGCCGCTGCAGCCGATCCAATGACCGTTCCCCAGCGGCGATTGGCCGGGCTCTGGCCGTGGCTGCTCATAGCGGCCCTGCAGGTGGTGTTCGGTCAGACGGGCCTGGAGCTGGCGGCGGCCGTAGAGACGGAGCGCTCGGCCCCCAGGGCTGTCATCAAGGTGACACTGCTGAGACACGAGCCCACGGGGAAGCCCATCACTCTGGAAGGGCTATTCGTCGGAGGGAGCGCCGGCTCTGCAGAGGGGAAGCTCATGCAGGTATGTGTCACGGTCATATAGGTTTCCAGGTCCACCTGATCATGTGCAATGCAAGTCAAGTGCATACTGGCTATATTTTCTTGGTTAGCTTTCAATAACTCTTTGGCAATAAGTTTAGCAAAGAGTGGTTATTGGCTTAAAATATCCCATGCATCTTTAATCAATTATGTCACATGAATTCAGTCCATGGAGACATCTTGTGATATAGGCTGGCCTGGTAGTCCATTGGACTGTGGAGTATTGTTTCAGATTTTTATGCATTGCTTGGTACAGTATGTCACATTGTGAAACAACATCCTCCAGAGGACCACTTTAGGCATCAGTTCTGTCTGATCTGATGGTTATGGCTTGTTTTGACAAGATTTGGTTTTACCATTCTTGCCACCCTGACTCTTCACCTTGGCAGATTCACCTTGGCAAACTCTGATGTTAACACTGTCCCATATCCTAAACCACAAAACCCCCATGGCAGTCTTAAATCTTAGGCCAACTTTTTTGTCATCTTGTTGTTGATCTCAGTCACTATAATGTAATAGGTTATTGAGCTGCTAGGCATATAACCCCTCGTTGTCACTCTGTTTCATGCATGCTGTCTGTGTCAACCATAGAATTAGGAATTAGAATTGAATAGGATATCTATATCAACATTCCTCATTAACAACAGTGTTGACATATATATTTATAGAGCTCCGTTTGTTTTAATTTTATCTTATTCCCATTTGTCTTCTTCCTGCCTGCCAATAAAATACTAGTTAGGGGTGAGAGTGCCAACTTCTCCACCCAAACCTTTTATCAAGCTGATGGATTTGTAGAACCTAAATTATTAGGGACAGCCATGCCCAGAAGTTGCCAAAAAACTCCCTTTTTTAATGTTTTTTTTTTACTGAACAGTGTGATTAAATACCAAACAATGCATTCCATGCAAGTTCAACAGTTGAGATCAAAAGCTGCATTGTTTAAACATTTTTTTTTGCTTGCTCAAGCCCTTACTGTACACAATGCATAATTCAAATGCTAAACGCATAGGCATACATGTGGGCTATACTGTAAATGTTCCTATTCTGCAAGCCAGGCCAGTTCCTGCGCTCTCTGTGGTGCATAGTTTGGATGCATGCATGGATTAAAGTTGTTGGGGAACTAAAGCAAGGCTAAGTCAATTTATTTCCAGTCTGAGAAGAAAGGGGGGCGACAGATATGAGATACATAGGGTCTTGTCTGTCCTCACTCACCAGGTGCATGAGGCATTTTGAATGAAGAACCAGATGCTGCAGATGTCCATAATTGATAATGAATTAGCCTACACAGCCTTTTCCACAGGGAATGTACAATATTAGACATAGCGGTGAAAATGATGACACTAGATTCATTTAATATAAAATATATACTCAGTACGTCGAAGTGTGTGCACGTGTGTGTGTGCTTGCGTGTGTGTGATGTTGATTTTCTTTAGAGGTGTATTGCATAGCAGTGCTGCTGAAAAGATCAAAGGCATAAGTCAGCTTTCCGGGTCTTTGTTCATTTACATTGAGGCAATGAAGCCTTTCCTTTCCTTTGCGCTGAGTGCTTCTTTGATATATCACCTTAGATATGAGTGATAACATTTGACCTGACCTTGAAGGAGGAGTGGATTACAGTTTGAAAACAACACTGAGATGTAGACCTAGGTCTGTCTGTCAGAAAGTGATTCCTAGATTACTGTTTTACTGAGTCTGCATCCCAAATGGCATCCTATTCACTATATAGTACACGACTTTTGACCAGGTCCCATAGTTAAGTATACAGAGCCGATTCAGTAGTTTGTATTCAGACTTACCTTATGCACCTGAGTAATGGGCTTTGCAGGCGTGGTTCCTTTGCTCACGCTGAAAACATTTAATTCAACCAGGAAGAAATGTAAACTAACGATGTAATGGAATGATTCAAAATGTTAGCAAACTAACTCTTGTCACTAACTCGGTAGTTTAACTCTGTAGGTTTGGCGATATACTGTCATTTTCAGAAGCCTATAGCTTGGGTCCCCAAATTTCATCCCAAGTTATAAGACCAGGATTTCAAAAACTTCCCTGTGGAAAAGGTGATGTTGATATGCTTCAGTTTGCTGCTATATGACTGGTTTCCAGTGATCATTATTGTGTGTGTGTGTGTATGTGTAAAAGGTAAAATAGATCTAAAACAATTGTCATTTATATTTACAATCCCCTTATCCAAATGGCTTCCTCATTTACTTCTAATCAATAGATCTTATCAATTTGTAAATTATAGTGCATGGAGAATGGTGTTATTTATAGGGGGAAAAAATAAATTAGATGTTGTTCCACTTAGAACCGAGATGTTGCTCGATCTTATTCATCGTTTCATCGCTCGTAAAGGTGGTGGAATCAGAATAAGGAGTATCTGTAGACACACCTCCGCCACACCTTAATTTCTTTCATCTCGACACCCAACGAATAGCGGGTGAATAGCATGCTATTCTCATGCTTAAGTTCAAGGTTAGAATATACTTAGAGAGAAAAGTGCATCAAAAGGGAATTACGTTCCATTTACGCGAGCTTAACTCAGCGAATAAGGTGCTATTTAGGCTGCGTTCTGAGTATTGGTGGACCAGGGTTGTGGAGGTGAAGGTGATTGCTGACATTACAGTATTTCCCTGATGGCGTGAAGTGATGCATATTTAGGCTTCATACTGGTTCCCTTCTAACTGCTGTTGTTCACTCAGCTCAGTTCGGTTACCTAGGGACAGTGACAGTTCTAATCCAGAGATGATAAGATCCCTGTTTATTTTTCCGTCAGAAGAGAAGAAATCCCAACACCACTAGGTCTTGGAATTGCCATGGACCTAACGCTAGGATAGTATCACCAATACGATATGTATTGTGATTCTCACGATTTTATATGTATTGCGATTCGATACTGCCATTTTATTGCGATTCCATGTTCCAAACATATTGCTCACCATTTCTGCTGCAGAGGGACAAGACCGAGCCATGAAAAATGAATGTGCTGAAAACATGTTTCACCATTTAAAAAGATGAGAACAAGCTAGAAAAGGAGAATTACCAGAGTTTTGGCACAGGTATAGCTGGCTAGTGCTAGCTAATGTAATTTTTACTATTTTTTCGCTTGTAGTTTGTCCCCCAACTGTTGTTTGATATTTTGTTTAATTATAGAGAAAATTGGTAGACACATTTAGCTGTCATCACTTGCCATTGACTACAATGCATTATGAAAATGTGTCTAAAGCAGTAGCAAACCGTGGCTACTGGACCTAGGCCTTCAGTGGGGAAAAATAATATTCCAACGCATTGTAACAAACTCAAAAATCAAGAAAAATAACAGAACCATAGCATCACTTAGGTGGTTTTCACGCCCCCGAGTGCGTTTTACCCCCTTAGTAGAGGTCGACCGATTAATTAGGGCCGATTTAAAGTTTTCATAACAATCGGTAATCAGTATTTTTGGACACCGATTGGCCGATTTTTATTATTATTATTATTATTATTATTATTATTATTATTTTTACACCTTTATTTAACTAGGCAAGTCAGTTAAGAACACATTCTTATTTTCAATGACAGCATAGGAACGGTGGGTTAACTGCCTTGTTCAGGGGCAGAACGACAGATTTTTACCTTGTCAGCTCGGGGATTCGTTTTTGCAACCTTCCGGTTACTAGTCCAACGCTCTAACCACCTGCCTTACATTGCACTCCACGAGGAGCCTGCGTGGCAGGCTGACTACCTGTTACGCGAGGGCAGCAAGAAGCCAAGGTAAGTTGCTAGCTAGCATTAAACTTATCTTATAAAAAACAATCAATCTTAACATAATCACTAGTTAACTACACATGGTTGATGATATACTAGTTTATCTAGCGTGTCCTGCGTTGCATATAATCGATGCGGTGCCTGTTAATTTCTCATCAAATCACAGCCTACTTCGACAAACGGGTGATGATTTAACAAGTGCATTTGTGAAAAAAGCACTGTCGTTGCACCAATGTACCTAACCATAAACATCAATGCCTTTCTTTAAAATCAATACACAAGTATATATTTTTAAACCTGCATATTTAGTTAATATCCCCTGCTAACATGAATTTCTTATAACTAGGGAAATTGTGTCACTTCTCTTGCGTTCGGTGCAAGCAGAGTCAGGGTATATGCAGCAGTTTTGAGCGCCTGGCTCATTGCGAACTGTGTGAAGTCCATTTATTCCTAACAAAGGCCGTAATTAATTTGCCAGAATGGTACATAATTATGACACAACATTGAAGGTTGTGCAATGTAACAGCAATATTTAGACTTAGGGATGCCACCCGTTAGATAAAATACGGAACGGTTCCGTATTTCACTGAAAGAATAAACGTTTTGTTTTCGAAATGATAGTTTCCGGATTCGACCATATAAATGACCAAAGGCTCGTATTTCTGTGTGTTATTATGTTATAATTAAGTCTATGATTTGCTATTTGATAGAGCAGTCTGAATGAGCGATGGTAGGCAGCAGCAGGCTCATAAGCATTCATTCAAACAGCACTTTCGTGCGTTTGCCAGAAGCTCTTCGCAATTCTTCAAGCATTTTGCGCTGTTTATGACTTCAAGCCTATCAACTCCCGAGATTAGGCTGGTGTAACCGATGTGAAATGGCTAGCTAGTTAGCGGGGTGCGCGCTAATAGCCTTTCAAACGTCACTCGCGCTGAGACTTGGAGTGGTTGTTCCCCTTGCTCTGCATGGGTAACGCTGCTTCGAGGGTGGCTGTTGTCGATGTGTTCCTGGTTCGAGCCCAGGTAGGAGCGAAGAGAGGAACGGAAGCTATACTGTTAACCTGGCAATACTAAAGTGCCTATAAGGACATCCAATAGTCAAAGGTATATGAAATACAAATCGTATAGAGAGAAATAGTCCTATAATAACTACAACCTAAAACGTCTTACCTGGGAATATTGAAGACTCATGTTAAAAGGAACCACCAGCTTTCATATGTTCTCATGTTCTGAGCAAGGAACTTAAACGTTAGCTTTTTTACATAGCACATATTGCACTTTTACTTTCTTCTCCAACACTTAGTTTTTGCATTATTTAAACCAAATTGAACATGTTTCATTATTTATTTGAGGCTAAATTTATTTTATTGATGTATTATATTAAGTTAAAATAAGTGTTCATTCAGTATTTTTGTAATTGTCATTATTATTAAAAAAATATTTAAAAGAATGATTTATTTCAGATTTTATTTCTTTCATCACATTCCCAGTGGGTCAGAAGTTTACATACACTCAATTAGTATTTGGTAGCATTGCCTTTAAATTGTTTAACTTGGGTCAAACGTTTCGGGTAGCCTTCCATAAGCTTCCCATAATAAGTTAGGTGAATTTTGGCCCATTCCTCCTGACAGAGCTGGTGTAACTGAGTCAGGTTTGTATGCCTCCTTGCTCGCACATGCTTTTTCAGTTCTGCCCACAAATTTTCTATAGGTTTGAGGTCAGGGCTTTGTGATGGCTACTCCAATACCTTGACTTTGTTGTCCTAAAGCCATTTTGCTACAACTTTGGAAGTATGCTTGAGGTCATTGTCCATTTGGAAGACCCATTTGTGACCAAGCTTTAACTTCCTGACTGATGTCTTGAGATGTTGCTTCAATATATCCACATCATTTTCTTTCGTCATGATGCCATCTATTTTGTGAAGTGCACCAGTCCCTCCTGCAGCAAAGCACCCCCACAACATGATGCTGCCACCCCTGTGCTTCCCGGTTGGGATGGTGTCTTCGGCTTGCAAGCCTCCCCCTTTTTCCTCCAAACATAATGATGGTCATTATGGCCAAATAGTTCTATTTTTGTTTCATCAGACCAGAGGACATTTCTCCAAAAAGTACGATCTTTGTCGATATAGGAGTAATTTTACAGTGAATGTAGATAATTTTGAACCTGTTTCCTCCAGTATCTTCACAAGGTTCTTTGCTGTTGTTCTGGGATTGATTTGCACTTTTCTCACCAAAGTACGTTCATCTCTAGGAGACAGAACACGTCTCCTTCCTGAGCGGTATGACAGCTGCGTGGTCCCATGGTGTTTATACTTGCATACTATTGTTTGGTACCTTCAGGCGTTTGGAAATTGCTCCCAAGGATGAACCAGACTTGTGGAGGTTCACAAATTTTTTTCTGAGGTCGTGGCTGATTTCTTTTGATTTTCTCATGATGTCAAGCTAAGAGGCACGGAGTTTGAAGGTAGGCCTTGAGATATATCCACAGGTACACCTCCAATTGACTCAAATTAGGTCAATTAGCCTATCAGAAGCTTCTAAAGCCATGACATCATCTTCTGGAATTTTCAGGAGCTGTTTAAAGTTACAGTCAACTTAGTGTATGTAAACTTCTGACCTACTGTTAACAAGAAATTTGTGGAGTGGTTGAAAAATGAGTTTTAATGACTCCAACTGTCACGTTTCTCGTGGGCTGAAGGAAGAGTGGACCAAGGTGCAGCGTTTAAAGTGTTCATGATTTAATCCAAAAAATCTAGTTGAACAAAAACAACGACTCCGGGATGCTCGCCTTCTAGGCAGAGTTCCTCTTTCCAGTGTCTGTGTTCTTTTGCCTATCTTAATCTTTTCTTTTTGGTGGCCAGTCTGAGATATGGCTTTTTCTTTGCATCTCTGCCTAGAAGGCCAGCATCCCGGGGTTGCATCTTCACTGTTGACGTTGAGACTGGTGTTTTGCGGGTACTATTTTAGTGAAGCTGCCAGTTGAGGATTTGTGAGGTGTCTGTTTCCCCAAACTAGACACTCTAATGTACTTGTCCTCTTGCTCAGTTGTGCACCGGGGCCTCCCACTCCTCTTTCTATTCTGGTTGGAGCCAGTTTGCTCTGTTTTGTGAAGGGAGTAGTATACAGAGTTGTACAAGATCTTCGGTTTCTTGGCAATGTCTAGCATGGATTAGCCTTCATTTCTTAGAACAATAATAGACTGACGAGTTCCAGAACAAAGCGTCTTCTTTCTGGCCATTTTGAGCCTGTAATCAAACCCACAAATGCTGATGCTCCAGATACTCAACTAGTCTAAAGAAGGCCAGTTTTATTCCTTCTATCAGCACAACAGTTTCCAGCTGTGTTAACATAACTGCAAAAGGGTTTTCTAATGATCAATTAGCCTTTTAAAATGCTAAACTTGGATTAGCTAACACAACGTGCCATTGGAACACAGGAGGAATGGTTGCTGATAATGGGCCTCTGTACGCCTATGTAGATATTCCATAAAAAATCAGCCGTTTACAGCTACAATAGTAATTTACAACATTAACAATGTCTACACTGTATTTCTGATCAATTTGATGTTATTTTAATGGACAAAAAATTGTGCTTTTCTTTCATAAACAAGGACATTTCTAAGTGACCCCAAACTTTTGAACGGTAGTGTACCTATTTGGATATTATTTTTGAGTGTGTATCGTATCGTTTTGACAATATCGCAATATTATTTTTGCGCTAGTTTGCTGTACCTGCACCGAAACTCCAGTATTTTTCCTTTACAGCTTCTTAAATAGGGAGACAATTCATTTTCTTCACTTTTATTTACATGACTGATAAACAAATTTTCTCATGGCTCTCTCTTGTCCCTCTGCAGCAGACATATGGTAAGCAATATTTATGGAACCTTCGGTTCGCAATAAAATCACAGTATCGAATCATAATACGTATAGAATCGTGAGAATCACAATACATATCGTATCGACACCTAAGTATTGTGATAATATTATATCGAGATGTCCCTGGCAATTCCCAGCCCTAGTACGAAATGGCACCCTATTCCCTATTTGGTGTACATATTTTGACCATATAGGAAATAGGGTTCCGTTTCAGCCTCACCCTGTGCGATGATGTGTCTTTGTTGCAGTGCAGGGTAGTAGACCTGTTCAAACAGGCCTCTATTGCCTCTGAGCGCTGCTTTATGTTCGCAGCTTTATGTTCCTGTCTTCCATCCAGGGAAAGAGGRGRKKGGGGGGGGGGGGGRGGGCGGTGAAAGGAGGTTAGAAAGGAAGAGGTTGTGTCTGTCCCTTTCTCTCTTTTTCACAAAAACGCCAACACACATTCCAGATTCCACAAAGTTCGTGACGTGTGTATTTGTTTTGTCTTAGACTGCTAAAGGCACTACCTATAGAGATATGAATTATAATACCATTAATGGCTTGGATTCAATGAATAGGCTACACATATAACTGGTTTATCAAAGGTGTTTGTGTTTACATTAAAGTACTTCAGGGCTGAGTAGAGTGCAACAGCGCTGAGTCTTCTAAGAGAGAAACACGGTCTTAGCTTTAGCCTAACTCACCTGTCCAGTATCCAGCAGCACTAGATAGATCTGTCTTTCTCTGTATCCTTCTCTTTTTTTGTCATCACTCAGGCGTGCCTGACTTGTAGCTCCTCAGGCTACTCTGAATTTGACTCTCTCAACCGTGGTGGAGCATGACAGCCAGTTTTCATAACCCACAGTAATTACACCTCTCTGGCCACGTTTGATCTTCTTAAGCATGTTGTTTCTCTGGGCCACAGGTTCTCGCTCTCTCTCGCTCTCTATTTGATCACAGAAGAAAAACAAGATCTGGCATGAGGAAAAATTAAAAGTTTTATTTGATGAATTATCAAGCACCACAAGCTTTGGGTTTTTTCCCACGGATATTTTTATAATTTTTTTAACCTTTATTTAACTAGGCAAGTCAGTTAAGAACAAATTCTTATTTTCAATGACGGCCTAGGAACAGTGGGTTAACTGCCTTTTTCAGGGGCAGAATGACAGATTTTTACCTTGTCAGCTCTGGGATTTGATCTTGCAACCTATTGGTTGCTAGTCCAACGCTCTAACCACTAGGCTACCTGCCACCCCCACCTCAGCCCCTCATATTGAGTTTATATTTTCCGTTCTTTGTCATTATATAGAATACAGTGTTTAGAATGTTATGATTTACTGTTCGACAATACAGAGAAATCATTGTTGGTATTAAATGCCTGTCATATAATATTTGATCAATGTGAGCAGTGGGGGATGTGGATGCTTTTATTTTCCCTGATATACACTGAGTATACAGAACATTAGGAACACCTGCTTTTTACATGACAGACTGACCAGGTGAATCCAGGTGAAAGCTGTGATCCCTTATTGATCCCTGTTAAATCCACTTCAATCAATGTAAGTGAAGGGGAGGAGACCGGTTAAATAAGACAATTAAGACATGGATTATGTATGTGTGAATAGGCAAGACAAAAGATTTAAGGTCTTTGAACAGGGTATGGTAGTGGGTGCCAGACTCATCGGTTTGTGTCAAGAACTGCAACGCTACTGGGTTTTTCACGCTCAACAGTTTCCTGTGTGTGTCAAGAATGGTCCACCACCCAACGGACATCCAGCCAACTTGACACAACTGTGGGAAGAATTGGAGTCAACATGGGCCAGCATCCCTGTGGAACGCTTTTGACACATTGTAGAGTCCATGCCCCAACGAATTGAGGCTGAAAAAAGGGGGTGCAACTCAATATTAGGAAGATGTTCCTAATGTTTTGTACACTCAGCTGAAATAGAATGTGCCAAGCCAACACTTGTTGGTAATAAACAAACACAGCCACATAAAGGACTCTCTAACATGCTGTTTGCTATTCTTATCTCATTCATATCCCTCAGTGTATTCAGGTCAGGGGACTGTTGCCACATTCCCCCCTCAGAACTAATATCCAACGGTCTAATCTCTCTGGTAGGATGTCCTCAGGACACACACATAGCCTACATTGGCTGGCTGGCCTGGCTTGGCTCAGGCCTGTACTGTATGTTTGGACGACTCCGAGTGGTCAGGAATTTTGACTCCCTCTCTCTGCCTTTCCCGCTACAACGCCAGTCGAGTGGGTATGGAGGGCCAGCCTGTGGAGGAGAAGAAGAAGAAGTGAAAAGGTTTCTGGGATAACTTTGAACTTGAAATGAAATCCAGCTGTCCTCTGGGCCCAGTGGAAAGGAGGAAGAGGAGGAGGTTACGCCTGCCGCACCTCCTTTTGAAGTTAATCCTCTGATGGGCTCTCTGTCCAATTAAAATAAGCTAAATGGTTTTAAAAGGGCTATTTTTTCCACTAAGTCCCTTTAGAATTCTTCTTTACTCTCTCTTCTGTCTGTCGAGGGCTTTGTCCCAGTGAAAGGTCAGATTGACCGTTGTGAGGGCCCACAAAAACATCAGGTATAATTGGGGCAGGCAGGGCACTAGACAGTGCATACTTGTTAACTCTGCACCACTGTATGGCAAGCATGCTTTTCATCCCTTCCTCCCTAGCCTGACGACCCCTGGGGAGGCCCTGTTTCTCAGCCACCTCTCCCCTCAGACCAGAGGAGTCCCAGTGTAGACCACTATCTCTCTCTGTGGCCAGCAGGCAGGCAGGCTCACCTAGCCCAGAGAGAGAGAGGCTTGGCCTGTCCAGGTTGATAGTTGGTAGGCTGGGGATGAGAGGAGGAGGGGGAAGGGGGGGGGGGGCTGAGGGAGAAGAAGATCAAAGTGTGTGTTCAGATAAAAAAACATGAGCTGGGATGATTAAAAAAGGAGTCTGTTTACTCTGCACTTCCGATACACACCCAGCTCCCCTCCTTTCCCCGCCTCATGGATTTCCTGTCCGTATTTCCTCCCTCTCCTTTCCTATCTCCCTGGATGTGATAACAGCTCTCCAGGGCTCCTCATCTCCTCACTATGCTGCCCTGGTGGGATGAGCTGTTCTATCTGGGGGCTGGGCTGGCTGATTTCTTTTGGCTTTAGGCTCACCGCCTCACTGACTGCCCTCTGGATGTGTGTGCAGTCACTGTGCACACCATAGAAATAGAATTACTAGCACAGACATCCATTAAATGATCTCAGGGGTTTTATCCGTTCTAGTATTTCTATTTCTATGGTGTGCACAGCCTTTTGTTGTCATCTATCTAATGAGTAATGTTGACATATCGCTTTCTTTGAAGCAAATTGTGTATCATTTGTTTATAATGCATTCTATTACACTTGTAGCAGGGATGTACATCTTTCCCTTTCAAGACAATTTGATACAGTGCCTTCAGAAAATATTCATACCTCTTGACTTATTCCATATTTTGTTGTGTTACAGCCTGAATTCAAAATGGATGAAATAAATAAAAAAATTCACCCATCTATACACAATATCCAATAATGACAAAGTGAAAACATGTTTTTAGACATTTTTGCTAATTGATTGAAAATGAAATACAGAAATATCTAATTTACATAAGTGTTCACACCTCAATACATGTTGGAGTAACCTTTGGCAGCGATTACAGTTATGAGTCTTTCTGGTTAAGTCTCTAAGAGCATTGCACACCTGGATTGTGCAATATTTGCACATTATTCTTTAAAAGATTCTTAAAACTCGGTAAAGTTGGTTGTTGATCATTACTAGACAGCCATTTTCAAATCTAGCCATATATTTCCAAGCAGATTTAAGTCAAAACTGTAACTCTGCCACTCAGGAACATATAGGGCTTTAGTTTCATCTGGTGTTAGTTTAGTTAGTTTGCAATTTCGTCATGTAAAAATTGGCGCACTGGCATTTTCCAGCCGTAACGCCAGGTTCGGCAAAATGACCTGTCTTACAGCTGAAGTTTGAAGTTTACATACACATTAGCCAAATACATTTAAACTCTGACATTTAATCATAGTAAAAAATCCCTGTCTTGGGTCAGTTAGGATCACTACTTTATTTTAAGAATGTGAAATGTCAGAATAATAGCAGAGAGAATTATTTATTTCAGCTTTTATTTCTTTCATCACATTCCCAGTGGGTCAGAAGTTTACATACACTCAATTAGTATTTGGTAGCATTGCTTTAAATTCTTACACTTGGGTCAAACGTTTCGGGTAGCCTTCCACAAGCTTCCCACAATAAGTTGGGTGAATTTTGGCCGAGCTGGTGTAACTGAGTCAGGTTTGTAGGCCTCCTTGCTCGCACACGCTTTTTCAGTTCTGCCCACAAATTTTCTATAGGATTGAGGTCAGGGCTTTGTGATGGCCACTGCAATACCTTGACATTGTTGTCCTCAAGCCATTTTGCCACAAGTTTGGAAGTATGCTTGGGGTCATTGTCCATTTGGAAAACCCATTTGTGACCAAGCTTTATCTTCCTGACTGATGTCTTGAGATGTTGCTTCAATATATCCACATAATTTTCCCCCCTCATGATGTCATCTATTTTGTGAAGTGCACCAGTCCCTCCTGAGGCAAAGTACCCCCACAACATGATGCTGGCCACCCCCGTGCTTCACAGTTGTGATGGTGTTCTTCGGCTTGCAAGCATCCCCCTTTTTCCTCCAAACATAATGATGGTCAATATGGCCAAACAGTTCTATTTTTGTTTCATCAGACCAGACGACATTTCTCCAAAAAGTACGATCTTTTTCCCCATGTGCAGTTGCAAACCGTAGTCTGGCTTTTGAATGGCATTTTTGGAGCAGTGGCTTCATCCTTGCTGAGCGGCCTTTCAGGTTATGTTGATATAGGACTTGTTTTACTGTGGATATAGATACTTTTGTACCTGTTTCCTCCAGCATCTTCACAAGGTCCTTTGCTGTTGTTCTGGGATTGATTTGCACTTTTTGCACCAAAGTACGTTCATCTCTAGGAGACAGAACGCGTCTCTTTCCTGAGCGGTATGACAGCTGCGTGGTCCCATGGTGTTTATACTTTCGTACTATTGTTTGTACAGATGAACGTGGTACCTTCAGGTGTTTGGAAATTGCTCACAAGGATGTGCAAGACTTGTGGAAGTCAACTATTTGTCTCTGAGGTCTTGGCTGATTTCTTTTGATTTTCCCATGATGTCAAGCAAAGAGGCACTGAGTTTGAAGGTAGGCCTTGAAATACATCCACAGGTACACCTCCAATTGACTCAAATGATGTCAATTAGCCTATCAGAAGCTTCTAAAGCCGTGACATACTTTTCTGGAATTTTCCAAGCTGTTTAAAGGTACAGTCAACTTAGTGTATGTAAACTTCTGACCCACTGGAATTGTGATACAGTGAGTTATAAGTGAAATAATCTGTCTGTAAACAATTTTTTGAAATATTACTTGTCACGCACGAAGTAGATGTCCTAACCAACTTGCCAAAACTATAGTTTGTTCACAAGAAGTTTGTGGAGTGGTTAACAAGTTTTAATGACTCCAACATAAGTGTATGTAAACTTCC
Source organism: Salvelinus sp. IW2-2015 (assembly GCF_002910315.2). Classification (NCBI taxonomy): domain Eukaryota; kingdom Metazoa; phylum Chordata; class Actinopteri; order Salmoniformes; family Salmonidae; genus Salvelinus; species Salvelinus sp. IW2-2015. The sequence goes on along the minus strand of NC_036860.1, from coordinate 18,368,265 downwards.
GACTTCAACTGTGTGCATTGTAGTCAGGCCCATTACTTTAGTCATGCAGGTCCCATTTTGGACGTGTGTTAAACCCCCTCCATGATGTAGGCTATGTGTCCATGCCCATCATGAAACGAGAGATGAGTACCTCGGTGAATACTGGTGAACCTCGTATTTAGAAGTTATCTTTAAACTGTAAAAATTAGGGATGCACACTATATCGGTAAGCATATTGGAAACGGATGATATTAGATACAAATGCCAACATTGGCCCTATGTCTAGTTTAACTGCGATGTGCAAAACCGATGTCAAAGCTGACTTGCATACCTATATAACGTAAGTAGATGACGTAATGACGCCTCAAAAAATACAGCGCCACACAGAACAGAGAGAGAGCAACAGAGGGTCAGTATCTCGCTGACCCTGCTCTCTCTTTCCTTTCTTCCGGTGAGAATAGCCAGACTGAGACTGATGGCGCAATTCATGTTGTTCCTATGACCAGAGAAATTGAAATAGTCCTCGATATTAAAATAATCATGACAAGCTGCTAATAATAATAAAAACACAGGTCTATCGATACAATTGGCTACTCATTCATTGTAGGTGCAGCGCGACTAGGAGTAGGGAGAAGGTGTTTTGTAATAGTGTTGGATAAAAACAGTGACAGTGCTGAATAAAACATTCAACTTGAACTCACTCATAAAAACAGCAGCTCTTTGCCGTATTCTTTGACTATTCTTTGACAGTCTCTGGTCATGATTTTAAAAGTTATGAAATCTCATGTAGGCTAGTATTAAACTTGTAGGCACGGTGATTTGAGCTATCAGATTGGCCACTGCAGTTGGTGCACTCGGTTTAGCAACAGATCTTCAGGTCCACCGGGTAGGTGGAGTATGTCTTTTCAGAAAAATGAAATGGTTAAAAATGGGAACACTTTGCATACCTCATTTCCCTTTCCCTAGTGCTCAGGGCTTCTGAATCAAGTGCACCTACCTCCAACAGCACATCGAATAGTAATGAAAAAGGAGAGCAAGCCTTTATCGTTGGCGTTTTTACATAAATGTTTGATGATCGACTGGGAATACCTTGAAGATCGACCAGTTGGTGACCACTCCTCTATGTTGTGCTGCAAAAGTGCTGCAAAAGGTCAGTTGTTTGGGGATAAAAAAAAAATGTTTTTAATGCGCTCACTAAAACATCTTCATCTGGATTGGTAACAGATATTTTTGTTCCGACTTCCTATTTAAATAGCAGAGAAGTAGACAAAGTTGTCATACCCTCTAACTTTTTGTTTAACTTGCAGGAAAAGTGGTCAAAATGTTAGTTGTTCATGACAAGTTACAGAAAATGTTTTTGATGCGGTTACAAAAACAACTGTAATGTTTGATTGGTACCAGATAATTCTGTTGCAATTTCAGATTTGAATAACAGGGAAGTAGACCAAGAGGTCATATCCTCTAACTTTTTGTCTAAGTTGTTGGCAAATTGGTCAAAGTAGCTGATTTGTGTAGTAAAGAACAAATTGAGTCAGACTGTGTCCCACCCTTTACTGCAGTCTGATAACAAGACGATGACCCTGCTCCTTTATCCTGTCTGTCTCCCAGGGCATCTGATGCCCTTGCCTTCCCGGACTAACGCTTTAGCTATCTCTCTCTATCCCTGACTGCTGGCTGACTTGTATCTCTTTCTCCCTCTACTCCTGACAGTCCTACTATCTTTCTATCTGACCTGACTGAGCTCTCTCTGCTCAGTCATGGTCTCAACATTATCAGACAATCATTTCAGACAAATAGACAGGCTCTCTGACTCTCACCCTTCCCTTAATGTGTTATCCCGAAATGGATCTGACAAAATATCCGGATTGCAAGTAGCAGCATAGACAGGAAAAAAGGGGATAGTGAGTCCTGTCTCGTCCTGTCTCGTCCCCGTTCCACTGGGGCTGGCTGTACTGTTGAGATGTTTCTCAGGGCATTGGCAAAAGGAACAGACAAGGGGGAAACATGGCAAATCTCCAATGCAGCAGTTTTTATCTACCAAATCATTTCTGGGTAACAATTAAGTAACTTACTGTGATTGTTTTCAATTAAAATGGTCAAAAATGAACAAAAATAGCTCCTTAGCGATGAGCAATTTCTCAAGCTAAAATGTTGCTAGGCTAAGCCCAGTCAAAGCTCTTCTCTGTCCTTCCAATGGTGGAACCAGCTTCCCCCTGAAGCTAGGACAGCAGAGTCCCTGCCCATCTTCCGGAAATTTCTGAAACCCTACCACTTCAAAGAGTATCTTAAATAATCCCACTGCACCCCCCCCCCACCCCCCCAACCCGGCCTGGAATTCCTGAATGTGTTTGCGTCTGCCAGGCCCATGTTATAAAACACATTTCCCCCCCATTTTTCATGTCTCTAAACACTGAAGGCTTCCATCACTCTTCCTGACTGTCCTGTACACAAGCACA